>NW_028294175.1:0-38927 GCF_964341445.2 Mesoplodon mirus | reverse complement strand
GACAAGCCAAAGGAGGCCCTTGGAACACAATTCGGCCTTCTGCGATGAAACTTTGGGATGCAGTGTGTTCTGCATGTGCTGAGTGGCCTAATCCTCGAAATGCCCTCAGGAGGCGTAGGTGACTTTGCATGTTCCAAATGCCTAGCAAGGCTCGACTAGTAAATCTCGACTTCATTTCGGGCTGGACCTAAAGTCTACTTTCCGCCTCACTTAGAGAGACGTCGAGCACGAGTCCCCAAAGTGGATTGGAGCCCCGGTGGTTTCTTTCAGGGCAGCTTAGGTGTCCTCAACGAGGCAGACCCGCATGGAAAGAAAGCCTGCCCAAGAACCGTGCTCCTGGGGCTGTTTCCAAGCTGTGGAACGCTAGCCATAGAGAACAGATTAGTTCCCGGCCCTTTCACCTGCATAGTGAGGGATGGTCCCCGAGCCGTGTCTCCCTTGATTGTGCTCAGAAGGCTTTTGGTACACGGTGCACATCCTTGGAAAGAAGTGCCCCCGTGAGAGGCTTGAGCGCTGTGAGGCATACTAAAGCTAAAGCCGTCCATTGACTGAGACTTCCTGGAACCTGGTGCACCCCTGCCTCTGGTAATGGGAAAATGTGCACCTTACTTCGTGACTGGAGGTCACATTTAGTTGGCACTTTAGCTACAGTATGCTCTGGGCTGAGCTCCCAGGAAGGAACCGCAAGCGCCTGGTTTCTTTTGCAAAAGCTCACTGCTCCTCAGAGGCATCCGTGGAGTGAACAGTGTCCTGGTGGTGTGGTGTTCAGGCAGCTTGGAAGCTGCACTGAAGTTGCTTTTCAAAGGGGGAGAGTCGGGCTTCTCCCACATGCTCCAGTTTCCAACTTGACCCCACAGCGCATTCACCGGCACTCTCTGACTGACTACTGGAGACTTTCGGCCACACGGGGCCTTTCTATGATGACACTTCGTTGCAGGCGGGGTCTTTGGCATGCCGTGCCTAGCATTACCCGCTTAATGACTGAGTCAGGCCTAAGTGAATTTGTATCGTCCAAATGTCTCCCAAGTTGACCGGTTTTTCTGTTCTTTCTGTCAGGCTGGACCTACAGTGTACCTTGCGTCCCAATAGAGAGATGAGAGGTAAGAGCCGCCAGGGGGCTCTGTAGGCTCAGGGATTCTTTCAGTGCAGCTCAGAGGGCCCCCACAGAGGGAGAGCCACGTTGAATATAATACCGGCAAAAACGTTGTCCTGGGGCTGCTTTACAGCGGTAGAAATCAAGCTAGGCAAGCGAGGATCAGTTCATTGCCCTTCCCTCTGCATAGAAAGGGTTGACCCCAACAGCCTGTTCTGCGCTGTGTTGCTCGGAAGACAAACGGGGGACTCACGGCACACACGCTCTCCCTCAGAAGGGAATTCATACGCGACTCTCTGAGGCCTCCGGAGAGCCGTAGAGGAGTTAAAGCACTCCATCGAGTCAGGGTTCGTGGAGATGGCTGCCCAGCAAGCTTTGCTGAGAGGAAACACTCGTGCTTACCTTGAGGCCTGGGGTCGCGTTTACTTGGCACTTTAGCTAGGGCAAGCCGTGGGATGAGCTCCCAGCAAGGCACTGGCGACCACCTGGATTCGTAGGAGAAAACTCACTTTCTTCACTGAGGCATTCCTAGCAGTGACTAGAAGACGGGTAACAGCACTGTCTTTCAGTCAGCCTTGAGGCCGCCGCTATCTGCCTTTCAAATGGGGGAAAATACTGCCTTACTCCAGGCTTCTCACACTTACACACCGGATCACCCAGCACATAGACCTCTCTTCTCTGACAAGCCAAAGGAGGCCCTTGGAACACAATTCGGCCTTCTGCGATGAAACTTTGGGATGCAGTGTGTTCTGCATGTGCTGAGTGGCCTAATCCTCGAAATGCCCTCAGGAGGCGTAGGTGACTTTGCATGTTCCAAATGCCTAGCAAGGCTCGACTAGTAAATCTCGACTTCATTTCGGGCTGGACCTAAAGTCTACTTCCGCCTCACTTAGAGAGACGTCGAGCACGAGTCCCCAAAGTGGATTGGAGCCCCGGTGGTTTCTTTCAGGCAGCTTAGGTGTCCTCAACGAGGCAGACCCGCATGGAAAGAAAGCCTGCCCAAGAACCGTGCTCCTGGGGCTGTTTCCAAGCTGTGGAACGCTAGCCATAGAGAACAGATTAGTTCCCGGCCCTTTCACCTGCATAGTGAGGGATGGTCCCCGAGCCGTGTCTCCCTTGATTGTGCTCAGAAGGCTTTTGGTACACGGTGCACATCCTTGGAAAGAAGTGCCCCCGTGAGAGGCTTGAGCGCTGTGAGGCATACTAAAGCTAAAGCCGTCCATTGACTGAGACTTCCTGGAACCTGGTGCACCCCTGCCTCTGGTAATGGGAAAATGTGCACCTTACTTCGTGACTGGAGGTCACATTTAGTTGGCACTTTAGCTACAGTATGCTCTGGGCTGAGCTCCCAGGAAGGAACCGCAAGCGCCTGGTTTCTTTTGCAAAAGCTCACTGCTCCTCAGAGGCATCCGTGGAGTGAACAGTGTCCTGGTGGTGTGGTGTTCAGGCAGCTTGGAAGCTGCACTGAAGTTGCTTTTCAAAGGGGGAGAGTCGGGCTTCTCCCACATGCTCCAGTTTCCAACTTGACCCCACAGCGCATTCACCGGCACTCTCTGACTGACTACTGGAGACTTTCGGCCACACGGGGCCTTTCTATGATGACACTTCGTTGCAGGCGGGGTCTTTGGCATGCCGTGCCTAGCATTACCCGCTTAATGACTGAGTCAGGCCTAAGTGAATTTGTATCGTCCAAATGTCTCCCAAGTTGACCGGTTTTTCTGTTCTTTCTGTCAGGCTGGACCTACAGTGTACCTTGCGTCCCAATAGAGAGATGAGAGGTAAGAGCCGCCAGGGGGCTCTGTAGGCTCAGGGATTCTTTCAGTGCAGCTCAGAGGGCCCCCACAGAGGGAGAGCCACGTTGAATATAATACCGGCAAAAACGTTGTCCTGGGGCTGCTTTACAGCGGTAGAAATCAAGCTAGGCAAGCGAGGATCAGTTCATTGCCCTTTCCCTCTGCATAGAAAGGGTTGACCCCAACAGCCTGTTCTGCGCTGTGTTGCTCGGAAGACAAACGGGGACTCACGGCACACACGCTCTCCCTCAGAAGGGAATTCATACGCGACTCTCTGAGGCCTCCGGAGAGCCGTAGAGGAGTTAAAGCACTCCATCGAGTCAGGGTTCGTGGAGATGGCTGCCCAGCAAGCTTTGCTGAGAGGAAACACTCGTGCTTACCTTGAGGCCTGGGGTCGCGTTTACTTGGCACTTTAGCTAGGGCAAGCCGTGGGATGAGCTCCCAGCAAGGCACTGGCGACCACCTGGATTCGTAGGAGAAAACTCACTTTCTTCACTGAGGCATTCCTAGCAGTGACTAGAAGACGGGTAACAGCACTGTCTTTCAGTCAGCCTTGAGGCCGCCGCTATCTGCCTTTCAAATGGGGGAAAATACTGCCTTACTCCAGGCTTCTCACTTACACACCGGATCACCCAGCACATAGACCTCTCTTCTCTGACAAGCCAAAGGAGGCCCTTGGAACACAATTCGGCCTTCTGCGATGAAACTTTGGGATGCAGTGTGTTCTGCATGTGCTGAGTGGCCTAATCCTCGAAATGCCCTCAGGAGGCGTAGGTGACTTTGCATGTTCCAAATGCCTAGCAAGGCTCGACTAGTAAATCTCGACTTCATTTCGGGCTGGACCTAAAGTCTACTTTCCGCCTCACTTAGAGAGACGTCGAGCACGAGTCCCCAAAGTGGATTGGAGCCCCGGTGGTTTCTTTCAGGGCAGCTTAGGTGTCCTCAACGAGGCAGACCCGCATGGAAAGAAAGCCTGCCCAAGAACCGTGCTCCTGGGGCTGTTTCCAAGCTGTGGAACGCTAGCCATAGAGAACAGATTAGTTCCCGGCCCTTTCACCTGCATAGTGAGGGATGGTCCCCGAGCCGTGTCTCCCTTGATTGTGCTCAGAAGGCTTTTGGTACACGGTGCACATCCTTGGAAAGAAGTGCCCCCGTGAGAGGCTTGAGCGCTGTGAGGCATACTAAAGCTAAAGCCGTCCATTGACTGAGACTTCCTGGAACCTGGTGCACCCCTGCCTCTGGTAATGGGAAAATGTGCACCTTACTTCGTGACTGGAGGTCACATTTAGTTGGCACTTTAGCTACAGTATGCTCTGGGCTGAGCTCCCAGGAAGGAACCGCAAGCGCCTGGTTTCTTTTGCAAAAGCTCACTGCTCCTCAGAGGCATCCGTGGAGTGAACAGTGTCCTGGTGGTGTGGTGTTCAGGCAGCTTGGAAGCTGCACTGAAGTTGCTTTTCAAAGGGGGAGAGTCGGGCTTCTCCCACATGCTCCAGTTTCCAACTTGACCCCACAGCGCATTCACCGGCACTCTCTGACTGACTACTGGAGACTTTCGGCCACACGGGGCCTTTCTATGATGACACTTCGTTGCAGGCGGGGTCTTTGGCATGCCGTGCCTAGCATTACCCGCTTAATGACTGAGTCAGGCCTAAGTGAATTTGTATCGTCCAAATGTCTCCCAAGTTGACCGGTTTTTCTGTTCTTTCTGTCAGGCTGGACCTACAGTGTACCTTGCGTCCCAATAGAGAGATGAGAGGTAAGAGCCGCCAGGGGGCTCTGTAGGCTCAGGGATTCTTTCAGTGCAGCTCAGAGGGCCCCCACAGAGGGAGAGCCACGTTGAATATAATACCGGCAAAAACGTTGTCCTGGGGCTGCTTTACAGCGGTAGAAATCAAGCTAGGCAAGCGAGGATCAGTTCATTGCCCTTCCCTCTGCATAGAAAGGGTTGACCCCAACAGCCTGTTCTGCGCTGTGTTGCTCGGAAGACAAACGGGGGACTCACGGCACACACGCTCTCCCTCAGAAGGGAATTCATACGCGACTCTCTGAGGCCTCCGGAGAGCCGTAGAGGAGTTAAAGCACTCCATCGAGTCAGGGTTCGTGGAGATGGCTGCCCAGCAAGCTTTGCTGAGAGGAAACACTCGTGCTTACCTTGAGGCCTGGGGTCGCGTTTACTTGGCACTTTAGCTAGGGCAAGCCGTGGGATGAGCTCCCAGCAAGGCACTGGCGACCACCTGGATTCGTAGGAGAAAACTCACTTTCTTCACTGAGGCATTCCTAGCAGTGACTAGAAGACGGGTAACAGCACTGTCTTTCAGTCAGCCTTGAGGCCGCCGCTATCTGCCTTTCAAATGGGGGAAAATACTGCCTTACTCCAGGCTTCTCACTTACACACCGGATCACCCAGCACATAGACCTCTCTTCTCTGACAAGCCAAAGGAGGCCCTTGGAACACAATTCGGCCTTCTGCGATGAAACTTTGGGATGCAGTGTGTTCTGCATGTGCTGAGTGGCCTAATCCTCGAAATGCCCTCAGGAGGCGTAGGTGACTTTGCATGTTCCAAATGCCTAGCAAGGCTCGACTAGTAAATCTCGACTTCATTTCGGGCTGGACCTAAAGTCTACTTTCCGCCTCACTTAGAGAGACGTCGAGCACGAGTCCCCAAAGTGGATTGGAGCCCCGGTGGTTTCTTTCAGGGCAGCTTAGGTGTCCTCAACGAGGCAGACCCGCATGGAAAGAAAGCCTGCCCAAGAACCGTGCTCCTGGGGCTGTTTCCAAGCTGTGGAACGCTAGCCATAGAGAACAGATTAGTTCCCGGCCCTTTCACCTGCATAGTGAGGGATGGTCCCCGAGCCGTGTCTCCCTTGATTGTGCTCAGAAGGCTTTTGGTACACGGTGCACATCCTTGGAAAGAAGTGCCCCCGTGAGAGGCTTGAGCGCTGTGAGGCATACTAAAGCTAAAGCCGTCCATTGACTGAGACTTCCTGGAACCTGGTGCACCCCTGCCTCTGGTAATGGGAAAATGTGCACCTTACTTCGTGACTGGAGGTCACATTTAGTTGGCACTTTAGCTACAGTATGCTCTGGGCTGAGCTCCCAGGAAGGAACCGCAAGCGCCTGGTTTCTTTTGCAAAAGCTCACTGCTCCTCAGAGGCATCCGTGGAGTGAACAGTGTCCTGGTGGTGTGGTGTTCAGGCAGCTTGGAAGCTGCACTGAAGTTGCTTTTCAAAGGGGGAGAGTCGGGCTTCTCCCACATGCTCCAGTTTCCAACTTGACCCCACAGCGCATTCACCGGCACTCTCTGACTGACTACTGGAGACTTTCGGCCACACGGGGCCTTTCTATGATGACACTTCGTTGCAGGCGGGGTCTTTGGCATGCCGTGCCTAGCATTACCCGCTTAATGACTGAGTCAGGCCTAAGTGAATTTGTATCGTCCAAATGTCTCCCAAGTTGACCGGTTTTTCTGTTCTTTCTGTCAGGCTGGACCTACAGTGTACCTTGCGTCCCAATAGAGAGATGAGAGGTAAGAGCCGCCAGGGGGCTCTGTAGGCTCAGGGATTCTTTCAGTGCAGCTCAGAGGGCCCCCACAGAGGGAGAGCCACGTTGAATATAATACCGGCAAAAACGTTGTCCTGGGGCTGCTTTACAGCGGTAGAAATCAAGCTAGGCAAGCGAGGATCAGTTCATTGCCCTTCCCTCTGCATAGAAAGGGTTGACCCCAACAGCCTGTTCTGCGCTGTGTTGCTCGGAAGACAAACGGGGGACTCACGGCACACACGCTCTCCCTCAGAAGGGAATTCATACGCGACTCTCTGAGGCCTCCGGAGAGCCGTAGAGGAGTTAAAGCACTCCATCGAGTCAGGGTTCATGGAGATGGCTGCCCAGCAAGCTTTGCTGAGAGGAAACACTCGTGCTTACCTTGAGGCCTGGGGTCGCGTTTACTTGGCACTTTAGCTAGGGCAAGCCGTGGGATGAGCTCCCAGCAAGGCACTGGCGACCACCTGGATTCGTAGGAGAAAACTCACTTTCTTCACTGAGGCATTCCTAGCAGTGACTAGAAGACGGGTAACAGCACTGTCTTTCAGTCAGCCTTGAGGCCGCCGCTATCTGCCTTTCAAATGGGGGAAAATACTGCCTTACTCCAGGCTTCTCACTTACACACCGGATCACCCAGCACATAGACCTCTCTTCTCTGACAAGCCAAAGGAGGCCCTTGGAACACAATTCGGCCTTCTGCGATGAAACTTTGGGATGCAGTGTGTTCTGCATGTGCTGAGTGGCCTAATCCTCGAAATGCCCTCAGGAGGCGTAGGTGACTTTGCATGTTCCAAATGCCTAGCAAGGCTCGACTAGTAAATCTCGACTTCATTTCGGGCTGGACCTAAAGTCTACTTTCCGCCTCACTTAGAGAGACGTCGAGCACGAGTCCCCAAAGTGGATTGGAGCCCCGGTGGTTTCTTTCAGGGCAGCTTAGGTGTCCTCAACGAGGCAGACCCGCATGGAAAGAAAGCCTGCCCAAGAACCGTGCTCCTGGGGCTGTTTCCAAGCTGTGGAACGCTAGCCATAGAGAACAGATTAGTTCCCGGCCCTTTCACCTGCATAGTGAGGGATGGTCCCCGAGCCGTGTCTCCCTTGATTGTGCTCAGAAGGCTTTTGGTACACGGTGCACATCCTTGGAAAGAAGTGCCCCCGTGAGAGGCTTGAGCGCTGTGAGGCATACTAAAGCTAAAGCCGTCCATTGACTGAGACTTCCTGGAACCTGGTGCACCCCTGCCTCTGGTAATGGGAAAATGTGCACCTTACTTCGTGACTGGAGGTCACATTTAGTTGGCACTTTAGCTACAGTATGCTCTGGGCTGAGCTCCCAGGAAGGAACCGCAAGCGCCTGGTTTCTTTTGCAAAAGCTCACTGCTCCTCAGAGGCATCCGTGGAGTGAACAGTGTCCTGGTGGTGTGGTGTTCAGGCAGCTTGGAAGCTGCACTGAAGTTGCTTTTCAAAGGGGGAGAGTCGGGCTTCTCCCACATGCTCCAGTTTCCAACTTGACCCCACAGCGCATTCACCGGCACTCTCTGACTGACTACTGGAGACTTTCGGCCACACGGGGCCTTTCTATGATGACACTTCGTTGCAGGCGGGGTCTTTGGCATGCCGTGCCTAGCATTACCCGCTTAATGACTGAGTCAGGCCTAAGTGAATTTGTATCGTCCAAATGTCTCCCAAGTTGACCGGTTTTTCTGTTCTTTCTGTCAGGCTGGACCTACAGTGTACCTTGCGTCCCAATAGAGAGATGAGAGGTAAGAGCCGCCAGGGGGCTCTGTAGGCTCAGGGATTCTTTCAGTGCAGCTCAGAGGGCCCCCACAGAGGGAGAGCCACGTTGAATATAATACCGGCAAAAACGTTGTCCTGGGGCTGCTTTACAGCGGTAGAAATCAAGCTAGGCAAGCGAGGATCAGTTCATTGCCCTTCCCTCTGCATAGAAAGGGTTGACCCCAACAGCCTGTTCTGCGCTGTGTTGCTCGGAAGACAAACGGGGGACTCACGGCACACACGCTCTCCCTCAGAAGGGAATTCATACGCGACTCTCTGAGGCCTCCGGAGAGCCGTAGAGGAGTTAAAGCACTCCATCGAGTCAGGGTTCATGGAGATGGCTGCCCAGCAAGCTTTGCTGAGAGGAAACACTCGTGCTTACCTTGAGGCCTGGGGTCGCGTTTACTTGGCACTTTAGCTAGGGCAAGCCGTGGGATGAGCTCCCAGCAAGGCACTGGCGACCACCTGGATTCGTAGGAGAAAACTCACTTTCTTCACTGAGGCATTCCTAGCAGTGACTAGAAGACGGGTAACAGCACTGTCTTTCAGTCAGCCTTGAGGCCGCCGCTATCTGCCTTTCAAATGGGGGAAAATACTGCCTTACTCCAGGCTTCTCACTTACACACCGGATCACCCAGCACATAGACCTCTCTTCTCTGACAAGCCAAAGGAGGCCCTTGGAACACAATTCGGCCTTCTGCGATGAAACTTTGGGATGCAGTGTGTTCTGCATGTGCTGAGTGGCCTAATCCTCGAAATGCCCTCAGGAGGCGTAGGTGACTTTGCATGTTCCAAATGCCTAGCAAGGCTCGACTAGTAAATCTCGACTTCATTTCGGGCTGGACCTAAAGTCTACTTTCCGCCTCACTTAGAGAGACGTCGAGCACGAGTCCCCAAAGTGGATTGGAGCCCCGGTGGTTTCTTTCAGGGCAGCTTAGGTGTCCTCAACGAGGCAGACCCGCATGGAAAGAAAGCCTGCCCAAGAACCGTGCTCCTGGGGCTGTTTCCAAGCTGTGGAACGCTAGCCATAGAGAACAGATTAGTTCCCGGCCCTTTCACCTGCATAGTGAGGGATGGTCCCCGAGCCGTGTCTCCCTTGATTGTGCTCAGAAGGCTTTTGGTACACGGTGCACATCCTTGGAAAGAAGTGCCCCCGTGAGAGGCTTGAGCGCTGTGAGGCATACTAAAGCTAAAGCCGTCCATTGACTGAGACTTCCTGGAACCTGGTGCACCCCTGCCTCTGGTAATGGGAAAATGTGCACCTTACTTCGTGACTGGAGGTCACATTTAGTTGGCACTTTAGCTACAGTATGCTCTGGGCTGAGCTCCCAGGAAGGAACCGCAAGCGCCTGGTTTCTTTTGCAAAAGCTCACTGCTCCTCAGAGGCATCCGTGGAGTGAACAGTGTCCTGGTGGTGTGGTGTTCAGGCAGCTTGGAAGCTGCACTGAAGTTGCTTTTCAAAGGGGGAGAGTCGGGCTTCTCCCACATGCTCCAGTTTCCAACTTGACCCCACAGCGCATTCACCGGCACTCTCTGACTGACTACTGGAGACTTTCGGCCACACGGGGCCTTTCTATGATGACACTTCGTTGCAGGCGGGGTCTTTGGCATGCCGTGCCTAGCATTACCCGCTTAATGACTGAGTCAGGCCTAAGTGAATTTGTATCGTCCAAATGTCTCCCAAGTTGACCGGTTTTTCTGTTCTTTCTGTCAGGCTGGACCTACAGTGTACCTTGCGTCCCAATAGAGAGATGAGAGGTAAGAGCCGCCAGGGGGCTCTGTAGGCTCAGGGATTCTTTCAGTGCAGCTCAGAGGGCCCCCACAGAGGGAGAGCCACGTTGAATATAATACCGGCAAAAACGTTGTCCTGGGGCTGCTTTACAGCGGTAGAAATCAAGCTAGGCAAGCGAGGATCAGTTCATTGCCCTTCCCTCTGCATAGAAAGGGTTGACCCCAACAGCCTGTTCTGCGCTGTGTTGCTCGGAAGACAAACGGGGGACTCACGGCACACACGCTCTCCCTCAGAAGGGAATTCATACGCGACTCTCTGAGGCCTCCGGAGAGCCGTAGAGGAGTTAAAGCACTCCATCGAGTCAGGGTTCATGGAGATGGCTGCCCAGCAAGCTTTGCTGAGAGGAAACACTCGTGCTTACCTTGAGGCCTGGGGTCGCGTTTACTTGGCACTTTAGCTAGGGCAAGCCGTGGGATGAGCTCCCAGCAAGGCACTGGCGACCACCTGGATTCGTAGGAGAAAACTCACTTTCTTCACTGAGGCATTCCTAGCAGTGACTAGAAGACGGGTAACAGCACTGTCTTTCAGTCAGCCTTGAGGCCGCCGCTATCTGCCTTTCAAATGGGGGAAAATACTGCCTTACTCCAGGCTTCTCACTTACACACCGGATCACCCAGCACATAGACCTCTCTTCTCTGACAAGCCAAAGGAGGCCCTTGGAACACAATTCGGCCTTCTGCGATGAAACTTTGGGATGCAGTGTGTTCTGCATGTGCTGAGTGGCCTAATCCTCGAAATGCCCTCAGGAGGCGTAGGTGACTTTGCATGTTCCAAATGCCTAGCAAGGCTCGACTAGTAAATCTCGACTTCATTTCGGGCTGGACCTAAAGTCTACTTTCCGCCTCACTTAGAGAGACGTCGAGCACGAGTCCCCAAAGTGGATTGGAGCCCCGGTGGTTTCTTTCAGGGCAGCTTAGGTGTCCTCAACGAGGCAGACCCGCATGGAAAGAAAGCCTGCCCAAGAACCGTGCTCCTGGGGCTGTTTCCAAGCTGTGGAACGCTAGCCATAGAGAACAGATTAGTTCCCGGCCCTTTCACCTGCATAGTGAGGGATGGTCCCCGAGCCGTGTCTCCCTTGATTGTGCTCAGAAGGCTTTTGGTACA
Source organism: Mesoplodon mirus (assembly GCF_964341445.2). NCBI lineage: Eukaryota > Metazoa > Chordata > Mammalia > Artiodactyla > Ziphiidae > Mesoplodon > Mesoplodon mirus. The sequence continues at coordinate 27,834 of NW_028294175.1, read as the reverse complement.
CGGTGCACATCCTTGGAAAGAAGTGCCCCCGTGAGAGGCTTGAGCGCTGTGAGGCATACTAAAGCTAAAGCCGTCCATTGACTGAGACTTCCTGGAACCTGGTGCACCCCTGCCTCTGGTAATGGGAAAATGTGCACCTTACTTCGTGACTGGAGGTCACATTTAGTTGGCACTTTAGCTACAGTATGCTCTGGGCTGAGCTCCCAGGAAGGAACCGCAAGCGCCTGGTTTCTTTTGCAAAAGCTCACTGCTCCTCAGAGGCATCCGTGGAGTGAACAGTGTCCTGGTGGTGTGGTGTTCAGGCAGCTTGGAAGCTGCACTGAAGTTGCTTTTCAAAGGGGGAGAGTCGGGCTTCTCCCACATGCTCCAGTTTCCAACTTGACCCCACAGCGCATTCACCGGCACTCTCTGACTGACTACTGGAGACTTTCGGCCACACGGGGCCTTTCTATGATGACACTTCGTTGCAGGCGGGGTCTTTGGCATGCCGTGCCTAGCATTACCCGCTTAATGACTGAGTCAGGCCTAAGTGAATTTGTATCGTCCAAATGTCTCCCAAGTTGACCGGTTTTTCTGTTCTTTCTGTCAGGCTGGACCTACAGTGTACCTTGCGTCCCAATAGAGAGATGAGAGGTAAGAGCCGCCAGGGGGCTCTGTAGGCTCAGGGATTCTTTCAGTGCAGCTCAGAGGGCCCCCACAGAGGGAGAGCCACGTTGAATATAATACCGGCAAAAACGTTGTCCTGGGGCTGCTTTACAGCGGTAGAAATCAAGCTAGGCAAGCGAGGATCAGTTCATTGCCCTTCCCTCTGCATAGAAAGGGTTGACCCCAACAGCCTGTTCTGCGCTGTGTTGCTCGGAAGACAAACGGGGGACTCACGGCACACACGCTCTCCCTCAGAAGGGAATTCATACGCGACTCTCTGAGGCCTCCGGAGAGCCGTAGAGGAGTTAAAGCACTCCATCGAGTCAGGGTTCATGGAGATGGCTGCCCAGCAAGCTTTGCTGAGAGGAAACACTCGTGCTTACCTTGAGGCCTGGGGTCGCGTTTACTTGGCACTTTAGCTAGGGCAAGCCGTGGGATGAGCTCCCAGCAAGGCACTGGCGACCACCTGGATTCGTAGGAGAAAACTCACTTTCTTCACTGAGGCATTCCTAGCAGTGACTAGAAGACGGGTAACAGCACTGTCTTTCAGTCAGCCTTGAGGCCGCCGCTATCTGCCTTTCAAATGGGGGAAAATACTGCCTTACTCCAGGCTTCTCACTTACACACCGGATCACCCAGCACAGAGACCTCTCTTCTCTGACAAGCCAAAGGAGGCCCTTGGAACACAATTCGGCCTTCTGCGATGAAACTTTGGGATGCAGTGTGTTCTGCATGTGCTGAGTGGCCTAATCCTCGAAATGCCCTCAGGAGGCGTAGGTGACTTTGCATGTTCCAAATGCCTAGCAAGGCTCGACTAGTAAATCTCGACTTCATTTCGGGCTGGACCTAAAGTCTACTTTCCGCCTCACTTAGAGAGACGTCGAGCACGAGTCCCCAAAGTGGATTGGAGCCCCGGTGGTTTCTTTCAGGGCAGCTTAGGTGTCCTCAACGAGGCAGACCCGCATGGAAAGAAAGCCTGCCCAAGAACCGTGCTCCTGGGGCTGTTTCCAAGCTGTGGAACGCTAGCCATAGAGAACAGATTAGTTCCCGGCCCTTTCACCTGCATAGTGAGGGATGGTCCCCGAGCCGTGTCTCCCTTGATTGTGCTCAGAAGGCTTTTGGTACACGGTGCACATCCTTGGAAAGAAGTGCCCCCGTGAGAGGCTTGAGCGCTGTGAGGCATACTAAAGCTAAAGCCGTCCATTGACTGAGACTTCCTGGAACCTGGTGCACCCCTGCCTCTGGTAATGGGAAAATGTGCACCTTACTTCGTGACTGGAGGTCACATTTAGTTGGCACTTTAGCTACAGTATGCTCTGGGCTGAGCTCCCAGGAAGGAACCGCAAGCGCCTGGTTTCTTTTGCAAAAGCTCACTGCTCCTCAGAGGCATCCGTGGAGTGAACAGTGTCCTGGTGGTGTGGTGTTCAGGCAGCTTGGAAGCTGCACTGAAGTTGCTTTTCAAAGGGGGAGAGTCGGGCTTCTCCCACATGCTCCAGTTTCCAACTTGACCCCACAGCGCATTCACCGGCACTCTCTGACTGACTACTGGAGACTTTCGGCCACACGGGGCCTTTCTATGATGACACTTCGTTGCAGGCGGGGTCTTTGGCATGCCGTGCCTAGCATTACCCGCTTAATGACTGAGTCAGGCCTAAGTGAATTTGTATCGTCCAAATGTCTCCCAAGTTGACCGGTTTTTCTGTTCTTTCTGTCAGGCTGGACCTACAGTGTACCTTGCGTCCCAATAGAGAGATGAGAGGTAAGAGCCGCCAGGGGGCTCTGTAGGCTCAGGGATTCTTTCAGTGCAGCTCAGAGGGCCCCCACAGAGGGAGAGCCACGTTGAATATAATACCGGCAAAAACGTTGTCCTGGGGCTGCTTTACAGCGGTAGAAATCAAGCTAGGCAAGCGAGGATCAGTTCATTGCCCTTCCCTCTGCATAGAAAGGGTTGACCCCAACAGCCTGTTCTGCGCTGTGTTGCTCGGAAGACAAACGGGGGACTCACGGCACACACGCTCTCCCTCAGAAGGGAATTCATACGCGACTCTCTGAGGCCTCCGGAGAGCCGTAGAGGAGTTAAAGCACTCCATCGAGTCAGGGTTCATGGAGATGGCTGCCCAGCAAGCTTTGCTGAGAGGAAACACTCGTGCTTACCTTGAGGCCTGGGGTCGCGTTTACTTGGCACTTTAGCTAGGGCAAGCCGTGGGATGAGCTCCCAGCAAGGCACTGGCGACCACCTGGATTCGTAGGAGAAAACTCACTTTCTTCACTGAGGCATTCCTAGCAGTGACTAGAAGACGGGTAACAGCACTGTCTTTCAGTCAGCCTTGAGGCCGCCGCTATCTGCCTTTCAAATGGGGGAAAATACTGCCTTACTCCAGGCTTCTCACTTACACACCGGATCACCCAGCACAGAGACCTCTCTTCTCTGACAAGCCAAAGGAGGCCCTTGGAACACAATTCGGCCTTCTGCGATGAAACTTTGGGATGCAGTGTGTTCTGCATGTGCTGAGTGGCCTAATCCTCGAAATGCCCTCAGGAGGCGTAGGTGACTTTGCATGTTCCAAATGCCTAGCAAGGCTCGACTAGTAAATCTCGACTTCATTTCGGGCTGGACCTAAAGTCTACTTTCCGCCTCACTTAGAGAGACGTCGAGCACGAGTCCCCAAAGTGGATTGGAGCCCCGGTGGTTTCTTTCAGGGCAGCTTAGGTGTCCTCAACGAGGCAGACCCGCATGGAAAGAAAGCCTGCCCAAGAACCGTGCTCCTGGGGCTGTTTCCAAGCTGTGGAACGCTAGCCATAGAGAACAGATTAGTTCCCGGCCCTTTCACCTGCATAGTGAGGGATGGTCCCCGAGCCGTGTCTCCCTTGATTGTGCTCAGAAGGCTTTTGGTACACGGTGCACATCCTTGGAAAGAAGTGCCCCCGTGAGAGGCTTGAGCGCTGTGAGGCATACTAAAGCTAAAGCCGTCCATTGACTGAGACTTCCTGGAACCTGGTGCACCCCTGCCTCTGGTAATGGGAAAATGTGCACCTTACTTCGTGACTGGAGGTCACATTTAGTTGGCACTTTAGCTACAGTATGCTCTGGGCTGAGCTCCCAGGAAGGAACCGCAAGCGCCTGGTTTCTTTTGCAAAAGCTCACTGCTCCTCAGAGGCATCCGTGGAGTGAACAGTGTCCTGGTGGTGTGATGTTCAGGCAGCTTGGAAGCTGCACTGAAGTTGCTTTTCAAAGGGGGAGAGTCGGGCTTCTCCCACATGCTCCAGTTTCCAACTTGACCCCACAGCGCATTCACCGGCACTCTCTGACTGACTACTGGAGACTTTCGGCCACACGGGGCCTTTCTATGATGACACTTCGTTGCAGGCGGGGTCTTTGGCATGCCGTGCCTAGCATTACCCGCTTAATGACTGAGTCAGGCCTAAGTGAATTTGTATCGTCCAAATGTCTCCCAAGTTGACCGGTTTTTCTGTTCTTTCTGTCAGGCTGGACCTACAGTGTACCTTGCGTCCCAATAGAGAGATGAGAGGTAAGAGCCGCCAGGGGGCTCTGTAGGCTCAGGGATTCTTTCAGTGCAGCTCAGAGGGCCCCCACAGAGGGAGAGCCACGTTGAATATAATACCGGCAAAAACGTTGTCCTGGGGCTGCTTTACAGCGGTAGAAATCAAGCTAGGCAAGCGAGGATCAGTTCATTGCCCTTCCCTCTGCATAGAAAGGGTTGACCCCAACAGCCTGTTCTGCGCTGTGTTGCTCGGAAGACAAACGGGGGACTCACGGCACACACGCTCTCCCTCAGAAGGGAATTCATACGCGACTCTCTGAGGCCTCCGGAGAGCCGTAGAGGAGTTAAAGCACTCCATCGAGTCAGGGTTCATGGAGATGGCTGCCCAGCAAGCTTTGCTGAGAGGAAACACTCGTGCTTACCTTGAGGCCTGGGGTCGCGTTTACTTGGCACTTTAGCTAGGGCAAGCCGTGGGATGAGCTCCCAGCAAGGCACTGGCGACCACCTGGATTCGTAGGAGAAAACTCACTTTCTTCACTGAGGCATTCCTAGCAGTGACTAGAAGACGGGTAACAGCACTGTCTTTCAGTCAGCCTTGAGGCCGCCGCTATCTGCCTTTCAAATGGGGGAAAATACTGCCTTACTCCAGGCTTCTCACTTACACACCGGATCACCCAGCACATAGACCTCTCTTCTCTGACAAGCCAAAGGAGGCCCTTGGAACACAATTCGGCCTTCTGCGATGAAACTTTGGGATGCAGTGTGTTCTGCATGTGCTGAGTGGCCTAATCCTCGAAATGCCCTCAGGAGGCGTAGGTGACTTTGCATGTTCCAAATGCCTAGCAAGGCTCGACTAGTAAATCTCGACTTCATTTCGGGCTGGACCTAAAGTCTACTTTCCGCCTCACTTAGAGAGACGTCGAGCACGAGTCCCCAAAGTGGATTGGAGCCCCGGTGGTTTCTTTCAGGGCAGCTTAGGTGTCCTCAACGAGGCAGACCCGCATGGAAAGAAAGCCTGCCCAAGAACCGTGCTCCTGGGGCTGTTTCCAAGCTGTGGAACGCTAGCCATAGAGAACAGATTAGTTCCCGGCCCTTTCACCTGCATAGTGAGGGATGGTCCCCGAGCCGTGTCTCCCTTGATTGTGCTCAGAAGGCTTTTGGTACACGGTGCACATCCTTGGAAAGAAGTGCCCCCGTGAGAGGCTTGAGCGCTGTGAGGCATACTAAAGCTAAAGCCGTCCATTGACTGAGACTTCCTGGAACCTGGTGCACCCCTGCCTCTGGTAATGGGAAAATGTGCACCTTACTTCGTGACTGGAGGTCACATTTAGTTGGCACTTTAGCTACAGTATGCTCTGGGCTGAGCTCCCAGGAAGGAACCGCAAGCGCCTGGTTTCTTTTGCAAAAGCTCACTGCTCCTCAGAGGCATCCGTGGAGTGAACAGTGTCCTGGTGGTGTGGTGTTCAGGCAGCTTGGAAGCTGCACTGAAGTTGCTTTTCAAAGGGGGAGAGTCGGGCTTCTCCCACATGCTCCAGTTTCCAACTTGACCCCACAGCGCATTCACCGGCACTCTCTGACTGACTACTGGAGACTTTCGGCCACACGGGGCCTTTCTATGATGACACTTCGTTGCAGGCGGGGTCTTTGGCATGCCGTGCCTAGCATTACCCGCTTAATGACTGAGTCAGGCCTAAGTGAATTTGTATCGTCCAAATGTCTCCCAAGTTGACCGGTTTTTCTGTTCTTTCTGTCAGGCTGGACCTACAGTGTACCTTGCGTCCCAATAGAGAGATGAGAGGTAAGAGCCGCCAGGGGGCTCTGTAGGCTCAGGGATTCTTTCAGTGCAGCTCAGAGGGCCCCCACAGAGGGAGAGCCACGTTGAATATAATACCGGCAAAAACGTTGTCCTGGGGCTGCTTTACAGCGGTAGAAATCAAGCTAGGCAAGCGAGGATCAGTTCATTGCCCTTCCCTCTGCATAGAAAGGGTTGACCCCAACAGCCTGTTCTGCGCTGTGTTGCTCGGAAGACAAACGGGGGACTCACGGCACACACGCTCTCCCTCAGAAGGGAATTCATACGCGACTCTCTGAGGCCTCCGGAGAGCCGTAGAGGAGTTAAAGCACTCCATCGAGTCAGGGTTCATGGAGATGGCTGCCCAGCAAGCTTTGCTGAGAGGAAACACTCGTGCTTACCTTGAGGCCTGGGGTCGCGTTTACTTGGCACTTTAGCTAGGGCAAGCCGTGGGATGAGCTCCCAGCAAGGCACTGGCGACCACCTGGATTCGTAGGAGAAAACTCACTTTCTTCACTGAGGCATTCCTAGCAGTGACTAGAAGACGGGTAACAGCACTGTCTTTCAGTCAGCCTTGAGGCCGCCGCTATCTGCCTTTCAAATGGGGGAAAATACTGCCTTACTCCAGGCTTCTCACTTACACACCGGATCACCCAGCACATAGACCTCTCTTCTCTGACAAGCCAAAGGAGGCCCTTGGAACACAATTCGGCCTTCTGCGATGAAACTTTGGGATGCAGTGTGTTCTGCATGTGCTGAGTGGCCTAATCCTCGAAATGCCCTCAGGAGGCGTAGGTGACTTTGCATGTTCCAAATGCCTAGCAAGGCTCGACTAGTAAATCTCGACTTCATTTCGGGCTGGACCTAAAGTCTACTTTCCGCCTCACTTAGAGAGACGTCGAGCACGAGTCCCCAAAGTGGATTGGAGCCCCGGTGGTTTCTTTCAGGGCAGCTTAGGTGTCCTCAACGAGGCAGACCCGCATGGAAAGAAAGCCTGCCCAAGAACCGTGCTCCTGGGGCTGTTTCCAAGCTGTGGAACGCTAGCCATAGAGAACAGATTAGTTCCCGGCCCTTTCACCTGCATAGTGAGGGATGGTCCCCGAGCCGTGTCTCCCTTGATTGTGCTCAGAAGGCTTTTGGTACACGGTGCACATCCTTGGAAAGAAGTGCCCCCGTGAGAGGCTTGAGCGCTGTGAGGCATACTAAAGCTAAAGCCGTCCATTGACTGAGACTTCCTGGAACCTGGTGCACCCCTGCCTCTGGTAATGGGAAAATGTGCACCTTACTTCGTGACTGGAGGTCACATTTAGTTGGCACTTTAGCTACAGTATGCTCTGGGCTGAGCTCCCAGGAAGGAACCGCAAGCGCCTGGTTTCTTTTGCAAAAGCTCACTGCTCCTCAGAGGCATCCGTGGAGTGAACAGTGTCCTGGTGGTGTGGTGTTCAGGCAGCTTGGAAGCTGCACTGAAGTTGCTTTTCAAAGGGGGAGAGTCGGGCTTCTCCCACATGCTCCAGTTTCCAACTTGACCCCACAGCGCATTCACCGGCACTCTCTGACTGACTACTGGAGACTTTCGGCCACACGGGGCCTTTCTATGATGACACTTCATTGCAGGCGGGGTCTTTGGCATGCCGTGCCTAGCATTACCCGCTTAATGACTGAGTCAGGCCTAAGTGAATTTGTATCGTCCAAATGTCTCCCAAGTTGACCGGTTTTTCTGTTCTTTCTGTCAGGCTGGACCTACAGTGTACCTTGCGTCCCAATAGAGAGATGAGAGGTAAGAGCCGCCAGGGGGCTCTGTAGGCTCAGGGATTCTTTCAGTGCAGCTCAGAGGGCCCCCACAGAGGGAGAGCCACGTTGAATATAATACCGGCAAAAACGTTGTCCTGGGGCTGCTTTACAGCGGTAGAAATCAAGCTAGGCAAGCGAGGATCAGTTCATTGCCCTTCCCTCTGCATAGAAAGGGTTGACCCCAACAGCCTGTTCTGCGCTGTGTTGCTCGGAAGACAAACGGGGGACTCACGGCACACACGCTCTCCCTCAGAAGGGAATTCATACGCGACTCTCTGAGGCCTCCGGAGAGCCGTAGAGGAGTTAAAGCACTCCATCGAGTCAGGGTTCATGGAGATGGCTGCCCAGCAAGCTTTGCTGAGAGGAAACACTCGTGCTTACCTTGAGGCCTGGGGTCGCGTTTACTTGGCACTTTAGCTAGGGCAAGCCGTGGGATGAGCTCCCAGCAAGGCACTGGCGACCACCTGGATTCGTAGGAGAAAACTCACTTTCTTCACTGAGGCATTCCTAGCAGTGACTAGAAGACGGGTAACAGCACTGTCTTTCAGTCAGCCTTGAGGCCGCCGCTATCTGCCTTTCAAATGGGGGAAAATACTGCCTTACTCCAGGCTTCTCACTTACACACCGGATCACCCAGCACATAGACCTCTCTTCTCTGACAAGCCAAAGGAGGCCCTTGGAACACAATTCGGCCTTCTGCGATGAAACTTTGGGATGCAGTGTGTTCTGCATGTGCTGAGTGGCCTAATCCTCGAAATGCCCTCAGGAGGCGTAGGTGACTTTGCATGTTCCAAATGCCTAGCAAGGCTCGACTAGTAAATCTCGACTTCATTTCGGGCTGGACCTAAAGTCTACTTTCCGCCTCACTTAGAGAGACGTCGAGCACGAGTCCCCAAAGTGGATTGGAGCCCCGGTGGTTTCTTTCAGGGCAGCTTAGGTGTCCTCAACGAGGCAGACCCGCATGGAAAGAAAGCCTGCCCAAGAACCGTGCTCCTGGGGCTGTTTCCAAGCTGTGGAACGCTAGCCATAGAGAACAGATTAGTTCCCGGCCCTTTCACCTGCATAGTGAGGGATGGTCCCCGAGCCGTGTCTCCCTTGATTGTGCTCAGAAGGCTTTTGGTACACGGTGCACATCCTTGGAAAGAAGTGCCCCCGTGAGAGGCTTGAGCGCTGTGAGGCATACTAAAGCTAAAGCCGTCCATTGACTGAGACTTCCTGGAACCTGGTGCACCCCTGCCTCTGGTAATGGGAAAATGTGCACCTTACTTCGTGACTGGAGGTCACATTTAGTTGGCACTTTAGCTACAGTATGCTCTGGGCTGAGCTCCCAGGAAGGAACTGCAAGCGCCTGGTTTCTTTTGCAAAAGCTCACTGCTCCTCAGAGGCATCCGTGGAGTGAACAGTGTCCTGGTGGTGTGGTGTTCAGGCAGCTTGGAAGCTGCACTGAAGTTGCTTTTCAAAGGGGGAGAGTCGGGCTTCTCCCACATGCTCCAGTTTCCAACTTGACCCCACAGCGCATTCACCGGCACTCTCTGACTGACTACTGGAGACTTTCGGCCACACGGGGCCTTTCTATGATGACACTTCGTTGCAGGCGGGGTCTTTGGCATGCCGTGCCTAGCATTACCCGCTTAATGACTGAGTCAGGCCTAAGTGAATTTGTATCGTCCAAATGTCTCCCAAGTTGACCGGTTTTTCTGTTCTTTCTGTCAGGCTGGACCTACAGTGTACCTTGCGTCCCAATAGAGAGATGAGAGGTAAGAGCCGCCAGGGGGCTCTGTAGGCTCAGGGATTCTTTCAGTGCAGCTCAGAGGGCCCCCACAGAGGGAGAGCCACGTTGAATATAATACCGGCAAAAACGTTGTCCTGGGGCTGCTTTACAGCGGTAGAAATCAAGCTAGGCAAGCGAGGATCAGTTCATTGCCCTTCCCTCTGCATAGAAAGGGTTGACCCCAACAGCCTGTTCTGCGCTGTGTTGCTCGGAAGACAAACGGGGGACTCACGGCACACACGCTCTCCCTCAGAAGGGAATTCATACGCGACTCTCTGAGGCCTCCGGAGAGCCGTAGAGGAGTTAAAGCACTCCATCGAGTCAGGGTTCATGGAGATGGCTGCCCAGCAAGCTTTGCTGAGAGGAAACACTCGTGCTTACCTTGAGGCCTGGGGTCGCGTTTACTTGGCACTTTAGCTAGGGCAAGCCGTGGGATGAGCTCCCAGCAAGGCACTGGCGACCACCTGGATTCGTAGGAGAAAACTCACTTTCTTCACTGAGGCATTCCTAGCAGTGACTAGAAGACGGGTAACAGCACTGTCTTTCAGTCAGCCTTGAGGCCGCCGCTATCTGCCTTTCAAATGGGGGAAAATACTGCCTTACTCCAGGCTTCTCACTTACACACCGGATCACCCAGCACATAGACCTCTCTTCTCTGACAAGCCAAAGGAGGCCCTTGGAACACAATTCGGCCTTCTGCGATGAAACTTTGGGATGCAGTGTGTTCTGCATGTGCTGAGTGGCCTAATCCTCGAAATGCCCTCAGGAGGCGTAGGTGACTTTGCATGTTCCAAATGCCTAGCAAGGCTCGACTAGTAAATCTCGACTTCATTTCGGGCTGGACCTAAAGTCTACTTTCCGCCTCACTTAGAGAGACGTCGAGCACGAGTCCCCAAAGTGGATTGGAGCCCCGGTGGTTTCTTTCAGGGCAGCTTAGGTGTCCTCAACGAGGCAGACCCGCATGGAAAGAAAGCCTGCCCAAGAACCGTGCTCCTGGGGCTGTTTCCAAGCTGTGGAACGCTAGCCATAGAGAACAGATTAGTTCCCGGCCCTTTCACCTGCATAGTGAGGGATGGTCCCCGAGCCGTGTCTCCCTTGATTGTGCTCAGAAGGCTTTTGGTACACGGTGCACATCCTTGGAAAGAAGTGCCCCCGTGAGAGGCTTGAGCGCTGTGAGGCATACTAAAGCTAAAGCCGTCCATTGACTGAGACTTCCTGGAACCTGGTGCACCCCTGCCTCTGGTAATGGGAAAATGTGCACCTTACTTCGTGACTGGAGGTCACATTTAGTTGGCACTTTAGCTACAGTATGCTCTGGGCTGAGCTCCCAGGAAGGAACCGCAAGCGCCTGGTTTCTTTTGCAAAAGCTCACTGCTCCTCAGAGGCATCCGTGGAGTGAACAGTGTCCTGGTGGTGTGGTGTTCAGGCAGCTTGGAAGCTGCACTGAAGTTGCTTTTCAAAGGGGGAGAGTCGGGCTTCTCCCACATGCTCCAGTTTCCAACTTGACCCCACAGCGCATTCACCGGCACTCTCTGACTGACTACTGGAGACTTTCGGCCACACGGGGCCTTTCTATGATGACACTTCGTTGCAGGCGGGGTCTTTGGCATGCCGTGCCTAGCATTACCCGCTTAATGACTGAGTCAGGCCTAAGTGAATTTGTATCGTCCAAATGTCTCCCAAGTTGACCGGTTTTTCTGTTCTTTCTGTCAGGCTGGACCTACAGTGTACCTTGCGTCCCAATAGAGAGATGAGAGGTAAGAGCCGCCAGGGGGCTCTGTAGGCTCAGGGATTCTTTCAGTGCAGCTCAGAGGGCCCCCACAGAGGGAGAGCCACGTTGAATATAATACCGGCAAAAACGTTGTCCTGGGGCTGCTTTACAGCGGTAGAAATCAAGCTAGGCAAGCGAGGATCAGTTCATTGCCCTTCCCTCTGCATAGAAAGGGTTGACCCCAACAGCCTGTTCTGCGCTGTGTTGCTCGGAAGACAAACGGGGGACTCACGGCACACACGCTCTCCCTCAGAAGGGAATTCATACGCGACTCTCTGAGGCCTCCGGAGAGCCGTAGAGGAGTTAAAGCACTCCATCGAGTCAGGGTTCATGGAGATGGCTGCCCAGCAAGCTTTGCTGAGAGGAAACACTCGTGCTTACCTTGAGGCCTGGGGTCGCGTTTACTTGGCACTTTAGCTAGGGCAAGCCGTGGGATGAGCTCCCAGCAAGGCACTGGCGACCACCTGGATTCGTAGGAGAAAACTCACTTTCTTCACTGAGGCATTCCTAGCAGTGACTAGAAGACGGGTAACAGCACTGTCTTTCAGTCAGCCTTGAGGCCGCCGCTATCTGCCTTTCAAATGGGGGAAAATACTGCCTTACTCCAGGCTTCTCACTTACACACCGGATCACCCAGCACATAGACCTCTCTTCTCTGACAAGCCAAAGGAGGCCCTTGGAACACAATTCGGCCTTCTGCGATGAAACTTTGGGATGCAGTGTGTTCTGCATGTGCTGAGTGGCCTAATCCTCGAAATGCCCTCAGGAGGCGTAGGTGACTTTGCATGTTCCAAATGCCTAGCAAGGCTCGACTAGTAAATCTCGACTTCATTTCGGGCTGGACCTAAAGTCTACTTTCCGCCTCACTTAGAGAGACGTCGAGCACGAGTCCCCAAAGTGGATTGGAGCCCCGGTGGTTTCTTTCAGGGCAGCTTAGGTGTCCTCAACGAGGCAGACCCGCATGGAAAGAAAGCCTGCCCAAGAACCGTGCTCCTGGGGCTGTTTCCAAGCTGTGGAACGCTAGCCATAGAGAACAGATTAGTTCCCGGCCCTTTCACCTGCATAGTGAGGGATGGTCCCCGAGCCGTGTCTCCCTTGATTGTGCTCAGAAGGCTTTTGGTACACGGTGCACATCCTTGGAAAGAAGTGCCCCCGTGAGAGGCTTGAGCGCTGTGAGGCATACTAAAGCTAAAGCCGTCCATTGACTGAGACTTCCTGGAACCTGGTGCACCCCTGCCTCTGGTAATGGGAAAATGTGCACCTTACTTCGTGACTGGAGGTCACATTTAGTTGGCACTTTAGCTACAGTATGCTCTGGGCTGAGCTCCCAGGAAGGAACCGCAAGCGCCTGGTTTCTTTTGCAAAAGCTCACTGCTCCTCAGAGGCATCCGTGGAGTGAACAGTGTCCTGGTGGTGTGGTGTTCAGGCAGCTTGGAAGCTGCACTGAAGTTGCTTTTCAAAGGGGGAGAGTCGGGCTTCTCCCACATGCTCCAGTTTCCAACTTGACCCCACAGCGCATTCACCGGCACTCTCTGACTGACTACTGGAGACTTTCGGCCACACGGGGCCTTTCTATGATGACACTTCGTTGCAGGCGGGGTCTTTGGCATGCCGTGCCTAGCATTACCCGCTTAATGACTGAGTCAGGCCTAAGTGAATTTGTATCGTCCAAATGTCTCCCAAGTTGACCGGTTTTTCTGTTCTTTCTGTCAGGCTGGACCTACAGTGTACCTTGCGTCCCAATAGAGAGATGAGAGGTAAGAGCCGCCAGGGGGCTCTGTAGGCTCAGGGATTCTTTCAGTGCAGCTCAGAGGGCCCCCACAGAGGGAGAGCCACGTTGAATATAATACCGGCAAAAACGTTGTCCTGGGGCTGCTTTACAGCGGTAGAAATCAAGCTAGGCAAGCGAGGATCAGTTCATTGCCCTTCCCTCTGCATAGAAAGGGTTGACCCCAACAGCCTGTTCTGCGCTGTGTTGCTCGGAAGACAAACGGGGGACTCACGGCACACACGCTCTCCCTCAGAAGGGAATTCATACGCGACTCTCTGAGGCCTCCGGAGAGCCGTAGAGGAGTTAAAGCACTCCATCGAGTCAGGGTTCATGGAGATGGCTGCCCAGCAAGCTTTGCTGAGAGGAAACACTCGTGCTTACCTTGAGGCCTGGGGTCGCGTTTACTTGGCACTTTAGCTAGGGCAAGCCGTGGGATGAGCTCCCAGCAAGGCACTGGCGACCACCTGGATTCGTAGGAGAAAACTCACTTTCTTCACTGAGGCATTCCTAGCAGTGACTAGAAGACGGGTAACAGCACTGTCTTTCAGTCAGCCTTGAGGCCGCCGCTATCTGCCTTTCAAATGGGGGAAAATACTGCCTTACTCCAGGCTTCTCACTTACACACCGGATCACCCAGCACATAGACCTCTCTTCTCTGACAAGCCAAAGGAGGCCCTTGGAACACAATTCGGCCTTCTGCGATGAAACTTTGGGATGCAGTGTGTTCTGCATGTGCTGAGTGGCCTAATCCTCGAAATGCCCTCAGGAGGCGTAGGTGACTTTGCATGTTCCAAATGCCTAGCAAGGCTCGACTAGTAAATCTCGACTTCATTTCGGGCTGGACCTAAAGTCTACTTTCCGCCTCACTTAGAGAGACGTCGAGCACGAGTCCCCAAAGTGGATTGGAGCCCCGGTGGTTTCTTTCAGGGCAGCTTAGGTGTCCTCAACGAGGCAGACCCGCATGGAAAGAAAGCCTGCCCAAGAACCGTGCTCCTGGGGCTGTTTCCAAGCTGTGGAACGCTAGCCATAGAGAACAGATTAGTTCCCGGCCCTTTCACCTGCATAGTGAGGGATGGTCCCCGAGCCGTGTCTCCCTTGATTGTGCTCAGAAGGCTTTTGGTACACGGTGCACATCCTTGGAAAGAAGTGCCCCCGTGAGAGGCTTGAGCGCTGTGAGGCATACTAAAGCTAAAGCCGTCCATTGACTGAGACTTCCTGGAACCTGGTGCACCCCTGCCTCTGGTAATGGGAAAATGTGCACCTTACTTCGTGACTGGAGGTCACATTTAGTTGGCACTTTAGCTACAGTATGCTCTGGGCTGAGCTCCCAGGAAGGAACCGCAAGCGCCTGGTTTCTTTTGCAAAAGCTCACTGCTCCTCAGAGGCATCCGTGGAGTGAACAGTGTCCTGGTGGTGTGGTGTTCAGGCAGCTTGGAAGCTGCACTGAAGTTGCTTTTCAAAGGGGGAGAGTCGGGCTTCTCCCACATGCTCCAGTTTCCAACTTGACCCCACAGCGCATTCACCGGCACTCTCTGACTGACTACTGGAGACTTTCGGCCACACGGGGCCTTTCTATGATGACACTTCGTTGCAGGCGGGGTCTTTGGCATGCCGTGCCTAGCATTACCCGCTTAATGACTGAGTCAGGCCTAAGTGAATTTGTATCGTCCAAATGTCTCCCAAGTTGACCGGTTTTTCTGTTCTTTCTGTCAGGCTGGACCTACAGTGTACCTTGCGTCCCAATAGAGAGATGAGAGGTAAGAGCCGCCAGGGGGCTCTGTAGGCTCAGGGATTCTTTCAGTGCAGCTCAGAGGGCCCCCACAGAGGGAGAGCCACGTTGAATATAATACCGGCAAAAACGTTGTCCTGGGGCTGCTTTACAGCGGTAGAAATCAAGCTAGGCAAGCGAGGATCAGTTCATTGCCCTTCCCTCTGCATAGAAAGGGTTGACCCCAACAGCCTGTTCTGCGCTGTGTTGCTCGGAAGACAAACGGGGGACTCACGGCACACACGCTCTCCCTCAGAAGGGAATTCATACGCGACTCTCTGAGGCCTCCGGAGAGCCGTAGAGGAGTTAAAGCACTCCATCGAGTCAGGGTTCATGGAGATGGCTGCCCAGCAAGCTTTGCTGAGAGGAAACACTCGTGCTTACCTTGAGGCCTGGGGTCGCGTTTACTTGGCACTTTAGCTAGGGCAAGCCGTGGGATGAGCTCCCAGCAAGGCACTGGCGACCACCTGGATTCGTAGGAGAAAACTCACTTTCTTCACTGAGGCATTCCTAGCAGTGACTAGAAGACGGGTAACAGCACTGTCTTTCAGTCAGCCTTGAGGCCGCCGCTATCTGCCTTTCAAATGGGGGAAAATACTGCCTTACTCCAGGCTTCTCACTTACACACCGGATCACCCAGCACATAGACCTCTCTTCTCTGACAAGCCAAAGGAGGCCCTTGGAACACAATTCGGCCTTCTGCGATGAAACTTTGGGATGCAGTGTGTTCTGCATGTGCTGAGTGGCCTAATCCTCGAAATGCCCTCAGGAGGCGTAGGTGACTTTGCATGTTCCAAATGCCTAGCAAGGCTCGACTAGTAAATCTCGACTTCATTTCGGGCTGGACCTAAAGTCTACTTTCCGCCTCACTTAGAGAGACGTCGAGCACGAGTCCCCAAAGTGGATTGGAGCCCCGGTGGTTTCTTTCAGGGCAGCTTAGGTGTCCTCAACGAGGCAGACCCGCATGGAAAGAAAGCCTGCCCAAGAACCGTGCTCCTGGGGCTGTTTCCAAGCTGTGGAACGCTAGCCATAGAGAACAGATTAGTTCCCGGCCCTTTCACCTGCATAGTGAGGGATGGTCCCCGAGCCGTGTCTCCCTTGATTGTGCTCAGAAGGCTTTTGGTACACGGTGCACATCCTTGGAAAGAAGTGCCCCCGTGAGAGGCTTGAGCGCTGTGAGGCATACTAAAGCTAAAGCCGTCCATTGACTGAGACTTCCTGGAACCTGGTGCACCCCTGCCTCTGGTAATGGGAAAATGTGCACCTTACTTCGTGACTGGAGGTCACATTTAGTTGGCACTTTAGCTACAGTATGCTCTGGGCTGAGCTCCCAGGAAGGAACCGCAAGCGCCTGGTTTCTTTTGCAAAAGCTCACTGCTCCTCAGAGGCATCCGTGGAGTGAACAGTGTCCTGGTGGTGTGGTGTTCAGGCAGCTTGGAAGCTGCACTGAAGTTGCTTTTCAAAGGGGGAGAGTCGGGCTTCTCCCACATGCTCCAGTTTCCAACTTGACCCCACAGCGCATTCACCGGCACTCTCTGACTGACTACTGGAGACTTTCGGCCACACGGGGCCTTTCTATGATGACACTTCGTTGCAGGCGGGGTCTTTGGCATGCCGTGCCTAGCATTACCCGCTTAATGACTGAGTCAGGCCTAAGTGAATTTGTATCGTCCAAATGTCTCCCAAGTTGACCGGTTTTTCTGTTCTTTCTGTCAGGCTGGACCTACAGTGTACCTTGCGTCCCAATAGAGAGATGAGAGGTAAGAGCCGCCAGGGGGCTCTGTAGGCTCAGGGATTCTTTCAGTGCAGCTCAGAGGGCCCCCACAGAGGGAGAGCCACGTTGAATATAATACCGGCAAAAACGTTGTCCTGGGGCTGCTTTACAGCGGTAGAAATCAAGCTAGGCAAGCGAGGATCAGTTCATTGCCCTTCCCTCTGCATAGAAAGGGTTGACCCCAACAGCCTGTTCTGCGCTGTGTTGCTCGGAAGACAAACGGGGGACTCACGGCACACACGCTCTCCCTCAGAAGGGAATTCATACGCGACTCTCTGAGGCCTCCGGAGAGCCGTAGAGGAGTTAAAGCACTCCATCGAGTCAGGGTTCATGGAGATGGCTGCCCAGCAAGCTTTGCTGAGAGGAAACACTCGTGCTTACCTTGAGGCCTGGGGTCGCGTTTACTTGGCACTTTAGCTAGGGCAAGCCGTGGGATGAGCTCCCAGCAAGGCACTGGCGACCACCTGGATTCGTAGGAGAAAACTCACTTTCTTCACTGAGGCATTCCTAGCAGTGACTAGAAGACGGGTAACAGCACTGTCTTTCAGTCAGCCTTGAGGCCGCCGCTATCTGCCTTTCAAATGGGGGAAAATACTGCCTTACTCCAGGCTTCTCACTTACACACCGGATCACCCAGCACAGAGACCTCTCTTCTCTGACAAGCCAAAGGAGGCCCTTGGAACACAATTCGGCCTTCTGCGATGAAACTTTGGGATGCAGTGTGTTCTGCATGTGCTGAGTGGCCTAATCCTCGAAATGCCCTCAGGAGGCGTAGGTGACTTTGCATGTTCCAAATGCCTAGCAAGGCTCGACTAGTAAATCTCGACTTCATTTCGGGCTGGACCTAAAGTCTACTTTCCGCCTCACTTAGAGAGACGTCGAGCACGAGTCCCCAAAGTGGATTGGAGCCCCGGTGGTTTCTTTCAGGGCAGCTTAGGTGTCCTCAACGAGGCAGACCCGCATGGAAAGAAAGCCTGCCCAAGAACCGTGCTCCTGGGGCTGTTTCCAAGCTGTGGAACGCTAGCCATAGAGAACAGATTAGTTCCCGGCCCTTTCACCTGCATAGTGAGGGATGGTCCCCGAGCCGTGTCTCCCTTGATTGTGCTCAGAAGGCTTTTGGTACACGGTGCACATCCTTGGAAAGAAGTGCCCCCGTGAGAGGCTTGAGCGCTGTGAGGCATACTAAAGCTAAAGCCGTCCATTGACTGAGACTTCCTGGAACCTGGTGCACCCCTGCCTCTGGTAATGGGAAAATGTGCACCTTACTTCGTGACTGGAGGTCACATTTAGTTGGCACTTTAGCTACAGTATGCTCTGGGCTGAGCTCCCAGGAAGGAACCGCAAGCGCCTGGTTTCTTTTGCAAAAGCTCACTGCTCCTCAGAGGCATCCGTGGAGTGAACAGTGTCCTGGTGGTGTGGTGTTCAGGCAGCTTGGAAGCTGCACTGAAGTTGCTTTTCAAAGGGGGAGAGTCGGGCTTCTCCCACATGCTCCAGTTTCCAACTTGACCCCACAGCGCATTCACCGGCACTCTCTGACTGACTACTGGAGACTTTCGGCCACACGGGGCCTTTCTATGATGACACTTCGTTGCAGGCGGGGTCTTTGGCATGCCGTGCCTAGCATTACCCGCTTAATGACTGAGTCAGGCCTAAGTGAATTTGTATCGTCCAAATGTCTCCCAAGTTGACCGGTTTTTCTGTTCTTTCTGTCAGGCTGGACCTACAGTGTACCTTGCGTCCCAATAGAGAGATGAGAGGTAAGAGCCGCCAGGGGGCTCTGTAGGCTCAGGGATTCTTTCAGTGCAGCTCAGAGGGCCCCCACAGAGGGAGAGCCACGTTGAATATAATACCGGCAAAAACGTTGTCCTGGGGCTGCTTTACAGCGGTAGAAATCAAGCTAGGCAAGCGAGGATCAGTTCATTGCCCTTCCCTCTGCATAGAAAGGGTTGACCCCAACAGCCTGTTCTGCGCTGTGTTGCTCGGAAGACAAACGGGGGACTCACGGCACACACGCTCTCCCTCAGAAGGGAATTCATACGCGACTCTCTGAGGCCTCCGGAGAGCCGTAGAGGAGTTAAAGCACTCCATCGAGTCAGGGTTCATGGAGATGGCTGCCCAGCAAGCTTTGCTGAGAGGAAACACTCGTGCTTACCTTGAGGCCTGGGGTCGCGTTTACTTGGCACTTTAGCTAGGGCAAGCCGTGGGATGAGCTCCCAGCAAGGCACTGGCGACCACCTGGATTCGTAGGAGAAAACTCACTTTCTTCACTGAGGCATTCCTAGCAGTGACTAGAAGACGGGTAACAGCACTGTCTTTCAGTCAGCCTTGAGGCCGCCGCTATCTGCCTTTCAAATGGGGGAAAATACTGCCTTACTCCAGGCTTCTCACTTACACACCGGATCACCCAGCACAGAGACCTCTCTTCTCTGACAAGCCAAAGGAGGCCCTTGGAACACAATTCGGCCTTCTGCGATGAAACTTTGGGATGCAGTGTGTTCTGCATGTGCTGAGTGGCCTAATCCTCGAAATGCCCTCAGGAGGCGTAGGTGACTTTGCATGTTCCAAATGCCTAGCAAGGCTCGACTAGTAAATCTCGACTTCATTTCGGGCTGGACCTAAAGTCTACTTTCCGCCTCACTTAGAGAGACGTCGAGCACGAGTCCCCAAAGTGGATTGGAGCCCCGGTGGTTTCTTTCAGGGCAGCTTAGGTGTCCTCAACGAGGCAGACCCGCATGGAAAGAAAGCCTGCCCAAGAACCGTGCTCCTGGGGCTGTTTCCAAGCTGTGGAACGCTAGCCATAGAGAACAGATTAGTTCCCGGCCCTTTCACCTGCATAGTGAGGGATGGTCCCCGAGCCGTGTCTCCCTTGATTGTGCTCAGAAGGCTTTTGGTACACGGTGCACATCCTTGGAAAGAAGTGCCCCCGTGAGAGGCTTGAGCGCTGTGAGGCATACTAAAGCTAAAGCCGTCCATTGACTGAGACTTCCTGGAACCTGGTGCACCCCTGCCTCTGGTAATGGGAAAATGTGCACCTTACTTCGTGACTGGAGGTCACATTTAGTTGGCACTTTAGCTACAGTATGCTCTGGGCTGAGCTCCCAGGAAGGAACCGCAAGCGCCTGGTTTCTTTTGCAAAAGCTCACTGCTCCTCAGAGGCATCCGTGGAGTGAACAGTGTCCTGGTGGTGTGGTGTTCAGGCAGCTTGGAAGCTGCACTGAAGTTGCTTTTCAAAGGGGGAGAGTCGGGCTTCTCCCACATGCTCCAGTTTCCAACTTGACCCCACAGCGCATTCACCGGCACTCTCTGACTGACTACTGGAGACTTTCGGCCACACGGGGCCTTTCTATGATGACACTTCGTTGCAGGCGGGGTCTTTGGCATGCCGTGCCTAGCATTACCCGCTTAATGACTTAGTCAGGCCTAAGTGAATTTGTATCGTCCAAATGTCTCCCAAGTTGACCGGTTTTTCTGTTCTTTCTGTCAGGCTGGACCTACAGTGTACCTTGCGTCCCAATAGAGAGATGAGAGGTAAGAGCCGCCAGGGGGCTCTGTAGGCTCAGGGATTCTTTCAGTGCAGCTCAGAGGGCCCCCACAGAGGGAGAGCCACGTTGAATATAATACCGGCAAAAACGTTGTCCTGGGGCTGCTTTACAGCGGTAGAAATCAAGCTAGGCAAGCGAGGATCAGTTCATTGCCCTTCCCTCTGCATAGAAAGGGTTGACCCCAACAGCCTGTTCTGCGCTGTGTTGCTCGGAAGACAAACGGGGGACTCACGGCACACACGCTCTCCCTCAGAAGGGAATTCATACGCGACTCTCTGAGGCCTCCGGAGAGCCGTAGAGGAGTTAAAGCACTCCATCGAGTCAGGGTTCATGGAGATGGCTGCCCAGCAAGCTTTGCTGAGAGGAAACACTCGTGCTTACCTTGAGGCCTGGGGTCGCGTTTACTTGGCACTTTAGCTAGGGCAAGCCGTGGGATGAGCTCCCAGCAAGGCACTGGCGACCACCTGGATTCGTAGGAGAAAACTCACTTTCTTCACTGAGGCATTCCTAGCAGTGACTAGAAGACGGGTAACAGCACTGTCTTTCAGTCAGCCTTGAGGCCGCCGCTATCTGCCTTTCAAATGGGGGAAAATACTGCCTTACTCCAGGCTTCTCACTTACACACCGGATCACCCAGCACAGAGACCTCTCTTCTCTGACAAGCCAAAGGAGGCCCTTGGAACACAATTCGGCCTTCTGCGATGAAACTTTGGGATGCAGTGTGTTCTGCATGTGCTGAGTGGCCTAATCCTCGAAATGCCCTCAGGAGGCGTAGGTGACTTTGCATGTTCCAAATGCCTAGCAAGGCTCGACTAGTAAATCTCGACTTCATTTCGGGCTGGACCTAAAGTCTACTTTCCGCCTCACTTAGAGAGACGTCGAGCACGAGTCCCCAAAGTGGATTGGAGCCCCGGTGGTTTCTTTCAGGGCAGCTTAGGTGTCCTCAACGAGGCAGACCCGCATGGAAAGAAAGCCTGCCCAAGAACCGTGCTCCTGGGGCTGTTTCCAAGCTGTGGAACGCTAGCCATAGAGAACAGATTAGTTCCCGGCCCTTTCACCTGCATAGTGAGGGATGGTCCCCGAGCCGTGTCTCCCTTGATTGTGCTCAGAAGGCTTTTGGTACACGGTGCACATCCTTGGAAAGAAGTGCCCCCGTGAGAGGCTTGAGCGCTGTGAGGCATACTAAAGCTAAAGCCGTCCATTGACTGAGACTTCCTGGAACCTGGTGCACCCCTGCCTCTGGTAATGGGAAAATGTGCACCTTACTTCGTGACTGGAGGTCACATTTAGTTGGCACTTTAGCTACAGTATGCTCTGGGCTGAGCTCCCAGGAAGGAACCGCAAGCGCCTGGTTTCTTTTGCAAAAGCTCACTGCTCCTCAGAGGCATCCGTGGAGTGAACAGTGTCCTGGTGGTGTGGTGTTCAGGCAGCTTGGAAGCTGCACTGAAGTTGCTTTTCAAAGGGGGAGAGTCGGGCTTCTCCCACATGCTCCAGTTTCCAACTTGACCCCACAGCGCATTCACCGGCACTCTCTGACTGACTACTGGAGACTTTCGGCCACACGGGGCCTTTCTATGATGACACTTCGTTGCAGGCGGGTCTTTGGCATGCCGTGCCTAGCATTACCCGCTTAATGACTGAGTCAGGCCTAAGTGAATTTGTATCGTCCAAATGTCTCCCAAGTTGACCGGTTTTTCTGTTCTTTCTGTCAGGCTGGACCTACAGTGTACCTTGCGTCCCAATAGAGAGATGAGAGGTAAGAGCCGCCAGGGGGCTCTGTAGGCTCAGGGATTCTTTCAGTGCAGCTCAGAGGGCCCCCACAGAGGGAGAGCCACGTTGAATATAATACCGGCAAAAAACGTTGTCCTGGGGCTGCTTTACAGCGGTAGAAAATCAAGCTAGGCAAGCGAGGATCAGTTCATTGCCCTTCCCTCTGCATAGAAAGGGTTGACCCCAACAGCCTGTTCTGCGCTGTGTTGCTCGGAAGACAAACGGGGGACTCACGGCACACACGCTCTCCCTCAGAAGGGAATTCATACGCGACTCTCTGAGGCCTCCGGAGAGCCGTAGAGGAGTTAAAGCACTCCATCGAGTCAGGGTTCATGGAGATGGCTGCCCAGCAAGCTTTGCTGAGAGGAAACACTCGTGCTTACCTTGAGGCCTGGGGTCGCGTTTACTTGGCACTTTAGCTAGGGCAAGCCGTGGGATGAGCTCCCAGCAAGGCACTGGCGACCACCTGGATTCGTAGGAGAAAACTCACTTTCTTCACTGAGGCATTCCTAGCAGTGACTAGAAGACGGGTAACAGCACTGTCTTTCAGTCAGCCTTGAGGCCGCCGCTATCTGCCTTTCAAATGGGGGAAAATACTGCCTTACTCAGGCTTCTCACTTACACACCGGATCACCCAGCACATAGACCTCTCTTCTCTGACAAGCCAAAGGAGGCCCTTGGAACACAATTCGGCCTTCTGCGATGAAACTTTGGGATGCAGTGTGTTCTGCATGTGCTGAGTGGCCTAATCCTCGAAATGCCCTCAGGAGGCGTAGGTGACTTTGCATGTTCCAAATGCCTAGCAAGGCTCGACTAGTAAATCTCGACTTCATTTCGGGCTGGACCTAAAGTCTACTTTCCGCCTCACTTAGAGAGACGTCGAGCACGAGTCCCCAAAGTGGATTGGAGCCCCGGTGGTTTCTTTCAGGGCAGCTTAGGTGTCCTCAACGAGGCAGACCCGCATGGAAAGAAAGCCTGCCCAAGAACCGTGCTCCTGGGGCTGTTTCCAAGCTGTGGAACGCTAGCCATAGAGAACAGATTAGTTCCCGGCCCTTTCACCTGCATAGTGAGGGATGGTCCCGAGCCGTGTCTCCCTTGATTGTGCTCAGAAGGCTTTTGGTACACGGTGCACATCCTTGGAAAAGAAGTGCCCCCGTGAGAGGCTTGAGCGCTGTGAGGCATACTAAAGCTAAAGCCGTCCATTGACTGAGACTTCCTGGAACCTGGTGCACCCCTGCCTCTGGTAATGGGAAAATGTGCACCTTACTTCGTGACTGGAGGTCACATTTAGTTGGCACTTTAGCTACAGTATGCTCTGGGCTGAGCTCCCAGGAAGGAACCGCAAGCGCCTGGTTTCTTTTGCAAAAGCTCACTGCTCCTCAGAGGCATCCGTGGAGTGAACAGTGTCCTGGTGGTGTGGTGTTCAGGCAGCTTGGAAGCTGCACTGAAGTTGCTTTTCAAAGGGGGAGAGTCGGGCTTCTCCCACATGCTCCAGTTTCCAACTTGACCCCACAGCGCATTCACCGGCACTCTCTGACTGACTACTGGAGACTTTCGGCCACACGGGGCCTTTCTATGATGACACTTCGTTGCAGGCGGGGTCTTTGGCATGCCGTGCCTAGCATTACCCGCTTAATGACTGAGTCAGGCCTAAGTGAATTTGTATCGTCCAAATGTCTCCCAAGTTGACCGGTTTTTCTGTTCTTTCTGTCAGGCTGGACCTACAGTGTACCTTGCGTCCCAATAGAGAGATGAGAGGTAAGAGCCGCCAGGGGGCTCTGTAGGCTCAGGGATTCTTTCAGTGCAGCTCAGAGGGCCCCCACAGAGGGAGAGCCACGTTGAATATAATACCGGCAAAAACGTTGTCCTGGGGCTGCTTTACAGCGGTAGAAATCAAGCTAGGCAAAGCGAGGATCAGTTCATTGCCCTTCCCTCTGCATAGAAAGGGTTGACCCCAACAGCCTGTTCTGCGCTGTGTTGCTCGGAAGACAAACGGGGGACTCACGGCACACACGCTCTCCCTCAGAAGGGAATTCATACGCGACTCTCTGAGGCCTCCGGAGAGCCGTAGAGGAGTTAAAGCACTCCATCGAGTCAGGGTTCGTGGAGATGGCTGCCCAGCAAGCTTTGCTGAGAGGAAACACTCGTGCTTACCTTGAGGCCTGGGGTCGCGTTTACTTGGCACTTTAGCTAGGGCAAGCCGTGGGATGAGCTCCCAGCAAGGCACTGGCGACCACCTGGATTCGTAGGAGAAAACTCACTTTCTTCACTGAGGCATTCCTAGCAGTGACTAGAAGACGGGTAACAGCACTGTCTTTCAGTCAGCCTTGAGGCCGCCGCTATCTGCCTTTCAAATGGGGGAAAATACTGCCTTACTCCAGGCTTCTCACTTACACACCGGATCACCCAGCACAGAGACCTCTCTTCTCTGACAAGCCAAAGGAGGCCCTTGGAACACAATTCGGCCTTCTGCGATGAAACTTTGGGATGCAGTGTGTTCTGCATGTGCTGAGTGGCCTAATCCTCGAAATGCCCTCAGGAGGCGTAGGTGACTTTGCATGTTCCAAATGCCTAGCAAGGCTCGACTAGTAAATCTCGACTTCATTTCGGGCTGGACCTAAAGTCTACTTTCCGCCTCACTTAGAGAGACGTCGAGCACGAGTCCCCCAAAGTGGATTGGAGCCCCGGTGGTTTCTTTCAGGGCAGCTTAGGTGTCCTCAACGAGGCAGACCCGCATGGAAAGAAAGCCTGCCCAAGAACCGTGCTCCTGGGGCTGTTTCCAAGCTGTGGAACGCTAGCCATAGAGAACAGATTAGTTCCCGGCCCTTTCACCTGCATAGTGAGGGATGGTCCCCGAGCCGTGTCTCCCTTGATTGTGCTCAGAAGGCTTTTGGTACACGGTGCACATCCTTGGAAAGAAGTGCCCCCGTGAGAGGCTTGAGCGCTGTGAGCATACTAAAGCTAAAGCCGTCCATTGACTGAGACTTCCTGGAACCTGGTGCACCCCTGCCTCTGGTAATGGGAAAATGTGCACCTTACTTCGTGACTGGAGGTCACATTTAGTTGGCACTTTAGCTACAGTATGCTCTGGGCTGAGCTCCCAGGAAGGAACCGCAAGCGCCTGGTTTCTTTTGCAAAAGCTCACTGCTCCTCAGAGGCATCCGTGGAGTGAACAGTGTCCTGGTGGTGTGGTGTTCAGGCAGCTTGGAAGCTGCACTGAAGTTGCTTTTCAAAGGGGGAGAGTCGGGCTTCTCCCACATGCTCCAGTTTCCAAACTTGACCCCACAGCGCATTCACCGGCACTCTCTGACTGACTACTGGAGACTTTCGGCCACACGGGGCCTTTCTATGATGACACTTCGTTGCAGGCGGGGTCTTTGGCATGCCGTGCCTAGCATTACCCGCTTAATGACTTAGTCAGGCCTAAGTGAATTTGTATCGTCCAAATGTCTTCCCAAGTTGACCGGTTTTTCTGTTCTTTCTGTCAGGCTGGACCTACAGTGTACCTTGCGTCCCAATAGAGAGATGAGAGGTAAGAGCCGCCAGGGGGCTCTGTAGGCTCAGGGATTCTTTCAGTGCAGCTCAGAGGGGCCCCACAGAGGGAGAGCCACGTTGAATATAATACCGGCAAAAACGTTGTCCTGGGGGCTGCTTTACAGCGGTAGAAATCAAGCTAGGCAAGCGAGGATCAGTTCATTGCCCTTCCCTCTGCATAGAAAGGGTTGACCCCAACAGCCTGTTCTGCGCTGTGTTGCTCGGAAGACAAACGGGGGACTCACGGCACACACGCTCTCCCTCAGAAGGGAATTCATACGCGACTCTCTGAGGCCTCCGGAGAGCCGTAGAGGAGTTAAAAGCACTCCATCGAGTCAGGGTTCATGGAGATGGCTGCCCAGCAAGCTTTGCTGAGAGGAAACACTCGTGCTTACCTTGAGGCCTGGGGTCGCGTTTACTTGGCACTTTAGCTAGGGCAAGCCGTGGGATGAGCTCCCAGCAAGGCACTGGCGACCACCTGGATTCGTAGGAGAAAACTCACTTTCTTCACTGAGGCATTCCTAGCAGTGACTAGAAGACGGGTAACAGCACTGTCTTTCAGTCAGCCTTGAGGCCGCCGCTATCTGCCTTTCAAATGGGGGAAAATACTGCCTTACTCCAGGCTTCTCACTTACACACCGGATCACCCAGCACAGAGACCTCTCTTCTCTGACAAGCCAAAGGAGGCCCTTGGAACACAATTCGGCCTTCTGCGATGAAACTTTGGGATGCAGTGTGTTCTGCATGTGCTGAGTGGCCTAATCCTCGAAATGCCCTCAGGAGGCGTAGGTGACTTTGCATGTTCCAAATGCCTAGCAAGGCTCGACTAGTAAATCTCGACTTCATTTCGGGCTGGACCTAAAGTCTACTTTCCGCCTCACTTAGAGAGACGTCGAGCACGAGTCCCCAAAGTGGATTGGAGCCCCGGTGGTTTCTTTCAGGGCAGCTTAGGTGTCCTCAACGAGGCAGACCCGCATGGAAAGAAAGCCTGCCCAAGAACCGTGCTCCTGGGGCTGTTTCCAAGCTGTGGAACGCTAGCCATAGAGAACAGATTAGTTCCCGGCCCTTTCACCTGCATAGTGAGGGATGGTCCCCGAGCCGTGTCTCCCTTGATTGTGCTCAGAAGGCTTTTGGTACACGGTGCACATCCTTGGAAAGAAGTGCCCCCGTGAGAGGCTTGAGCGCTGTGAGGCATACTAAAGCTAAAGCCGTCCATTGACTGAGACTTCCTGGAACCTGGTGCACCCCTGCCTCTGGTAATGGGAAAATGTGCACCTTACTTCGTGACTGGAGGTCACATTTAGTTGGCACTTTAGCTACAGTATGCTCTGGGCTGAGCTCCCAGGAAGGAACCGCAAGCGCCTGGTTTCTTTTGCAAAAGCTCACTGCTCCTCAGAGGCATCCGTGGAGTGAACAGTGTCCTGGTGGTGTGGTGTTCAGGCAGCTTGGAAGCTGCACTGAAGTTGCTTTTCAAAGGGGGAGAGTCGGGCTTCTCCCACATGCTCCAGTTTCCAACTTGACCCCACAGCGCATTCACCGGCACTCTCTGACTGACTACTGGAGACTTTCGGCCACACGGGGCCTTTCTATGATGACACTTCGTTGCAGGCGGGGTCTTTGGCATGCCGTGCCTAGCATTACCCGCTTAATGACTTAGTCAGGCCTAAGTGAATTTGTATCGTCCAAATGTCTCCCAAGTTGACCGGTTTTTCTGTTCTTTCTGTCAGGCTGGACCTACAGTGTACCTTGCGTCCCAATAGAGAGATGAGAGGTAAGAGCCGCCAGGGGGCTCTGTAGGCTCAGGATTCTTTCAGTGCAGCTCAGAGGGCCCCCACAGAGGGAGAGCCACGTTGAATATAATACCGGCAAAAACGTTGTCCTGGGGCTGCTTTACAGCGGTAGAAATCAAGCTAGGCAAGCGAGGATCAGTTCATTGCCCTTCCCTCTGCATAGAAAGGGTTGACCCCCAACAGCCTGTTCTGCGCTGTGTTGCTCGGAAGACAACGGGGGGACTCACGGCACACACGCTCTCCCTCAGAAGGGAATTCATACGCGACTCTCTGAGGCCTCCGGAGAGCCGTAGAGGAGTTAAAGCACTCCATCGAGTCAGGGTTCATGGAGATGGCTGCCCAGCAAGCTTTGCTGAGAGGAAACACTCGTGCTTACCTTGAGGCCTGGGGTCGCGTTTACTTGGCACTTTAGCTAGGGCAAGCCGTGGGATGAGCTCCCAGCAAGGCACTGGCGACCACCTGGATTCGTAGGAGAAAACTCACTTTCTTCACTGAGGCATTCCTAGCAGTGACTAGAAGACGGGTAACAGCACTGTCTTTCAGTCAGCCTTGAGGCCGCCGCTATCTGCCTTTCAAATGGGGGAAAATACTGCCTTACTCCAGGCTTCTCAC
>NW_028294176.1:37500-39000 GCF_964341445.2 Mesoplodon mirus | reverse complement strand
CCTAACCCACACCCTAACCCTAACCCTAACCCTAACCCTACCCTAACCCTAACCCTCCCTAACCCTAACCCTACCCCTAACCCCTCACCCTAACCCTACCCTAACCCTAACCCTAACCCTAACCTAACCCTAACCCTAACCCACCCTAACCCTAACCCTAACCCTAACCCTAACCCTAACCCTAACCCTAACCTAACCCTAACCCTAACCCTAACCCTAACCCTAACCCTAACCCTAACCCTAACCCTAACCCTAACCCTAACCCTAACCCTAACCCTAACCCTAACCCTAACCCTAACCCTAACCCTAACCCTAACCCTAACCCTAACCCTAACCCTAACCCTAACCCTAACCCTAACCCTAACCCTAACCCTAACCCTAACCCTAACCCTAACCCTAACCCTAACCCTAACCCTAACCCTAACCCTAACCCTAACCCTAACCCTAACCCTAACCCTAACCCTAACCCTAACCCTAACCCTAACCCTAACCCTAACCCTAACCCTAACCCTAACCCTAACCCTAACCCTAACCCTAACCCTAACCCTAACCCTAACCCTAACCCTAACCCTAACCCTAACCCTAACCCTAACCCTAACCCTAACCCTAACCCTAACCCTAACCCTAACCCTAACCCTAACCCTAACCCTAACCCTAACCCTAACCCTAACCCTAACCCTAACCCTAACCCTAACCCTAACCCTAACCCTAACCCTAACCCTAACCCTAACCCTAACCCTAACCCTAACCCTAACCCTAACCCTAACCCTAACCCTAACCCTAACCCTAACCCTAACCCTAACCCTAACCCTAACCCTAACCCTAACCCTAACCCTAACCCTAACCCTAACCCTAACCCTAACCCTAACCCTAACCCTAACCCTAACCCTAACCCTAACCCTAACCCTAACCCTAACCCTAACCCTAACCCTAACCCTAACCCTAACCCTAACCCTAACCCTAACCCTAACCCTAACCCTAACCCTAACCCTAACCCTAACCCTAACCCTAACCCTAACCCTAACCCTAACCCTAACCCTAACCCTAACCCTAACCCTAACCCTAACCCTAACCCTAACCCTAACCCTAACCCTAACCCTAACCCTAACCCTAACCCTAACCCTAACCCTAACCCTAACCCTAACCCTAACCCTAACCCTAACCCTAACCCTAACCCTAACCCTAACCCTAACCCTAACCCTAACCCTAACCCTAACCCTAACCCTAACCCTAACCCTAACCCTAACCCTAACCCTAACCCTAACCCTAACCCTAACCCTAACCCTAACCCTAACCCTAACCCTAACCCTAACCCTAACCCTAACCCTAACCCTAACCCTAACCCTAACCCTAACCCTAACCCTAACCCTAACCCTAACCCTAACCCTAACCCTAACCCTAACCCTAACCCTAACCCTAACCCTAACCCTAACCCTAACCCTAACCCTAACCCTAACCCTAACCCTAACCCTAACCCTAACCCTAACCCTAACCCTAACC
>NW_028294176.1:0-27500 GCF_964341445.2 Mesoplodon mirus | reverse complement strand
TTGTCCCTAACTAAGGCCCTGACTAGTCCTAAGACACTGACACTGTCCCTAACTAAGGCCTTGACAGTACTCCTAACTCAAGTATCACAGGATACCTAGCAAAGGCTCTGATGTTAGTCCCAACTCAGGCCCTGACTCTGCCCCTAACAAAGACTCTGCTTCCATCAATATCTAAAGTCCTGACACTATCATAAGCATATATCCTGATCCATCTCTTACTAAAGCACTGGAACTGTCCCTAAGTGAGGCCCTGACTCTGACCATAACAGAGGCCCTGAGAATGTCTTTAACCAAGACCCTGATGCTGATCCTACAGAGGCCCTTCTGCTCCTCCTAAGCCTTGCCCTGGCACTGTCCCTAAGAAAGCTGTGACACTCGTCCTAAAGAAGGCCCAGGTACTCTCAGTAACTAAGGCTTTCAAACTGTCCCTCGCTCTATTCCTGACCTTATCCCTAGCCGTAACCTGACTCAGTCTGTAGTTAATGTCCTGCCTTTTATCCGACCTGAAGCCCTAATGCTGTCCCTACTTAAAGCCCTGGCTATTACTCGCTAAGTCGCTGACACTCTTTGTAACTAATGCCCGGAAGCTGACCCTGATGTAGGCCCTGCTAATGGCAATAACTAAACGCCTGACACTATCCTGAGTTCATATACTAACCCATCTCTAACCAACGTCCTGACACTATCCCTAAGATAGCCCTGACGCTGTCCCTAAATAAAGCCCTGAGGCCATCCCTAACATAGGCCATGAAGCTATCCTGAACTGAGGCCCTGACTCTCTGCCTAACTCAGGCCCTGATCATGTCTTTAACTGAGACCATAATGCTGATCCTACAAAGGCCCTGATGCTGCTCCTGAGTCATGCCCTGACAGTGTCCCCAGCTAAGGGACTGATGCTAGGCCTCACTCGGTCCCTGTTGCTCTCCCTACGTCAGGCTCTGACGCTGTCCCTACCTGAAGCCCTGACACTAAAGGAGGCCCTAATTTCTCAGTAACTAAGGAGTGGACACTATACCTGTGTATACTTGATACTTCTGTTCTATGGACTGTTATGTAGCCTATAAAAAGTGTGAGAGCTAAATTTGTTTCTCTACAGTGAGAAACATGATGTTCCAGATGTAAGGAACACCTGGATAAAATGAGAAAGCTACACATTATGCTGGTCGTTTCAGGAAGTGGGAAAGGATGGCAAGTGGTAAAATATTATATTTTCCTTTAATCTTTTTAAATTTCACTTGTTACAAACAACTTGAATTATAATTGTACTTTTAAAAAGTAACAATGGAAATTTAAAAGAAAAATATATATATGGCCTTTAATTACATTTCATAGAATTATTATCCATGAATCATAATTCTGTTAGTACAACAGTATAGAGATTATTTCTTAATATTTAGGTGAAAACCATTTCCTTCTGTTTTTCAAAATAATTCTGTAAACTCATTTCCAGTAATGGCACTCCTCCCCAAATCAAAGGTTTAACAAGGGAGATGCAAGCAGAATAATCATGAAAACACAAAGCAATACAACAGCAACAAAAAATTTCTAATTTCCAATAACAGCTCAATTTAGAAGAGGATTTATATCTTCAGAACAAAAGCACTCCTCTTGACTTTCTAACCAGTCAAAATCTGGGTATTCTACAGTAAATCTGTGCTGTTATTCCCATAAAACTACCCTTTACTGCTTCTGCCTCCATTATATTTCCTAAGCACTAGTGTTTTTTATGTACCGGTTAAAAACAAAACCCTAATGAGATTTATTTATAATATGTGTTCTTTGTCTTATGCTAGTGTCTAAAGTCTTCTCCATGGCTGGACCCCAAATAATGTTCCTTTAAGTGCTAAGTAATATCTGGAGAGTGGGAGAGGTTTAATAAATACACAAACCCTAAAGCATACACTGACCCATACCATAACCCTAACCCGTACCCTAAACCTAACTCGTACCCTAACAATAAAACAAACCCTAACCCGTAACCTAAACCTAACCCATAGCCGTACCCTAAACTGTACCCTAAAAATAAAGTTACACTTAACCCAGACCCTAACACTAAAGCTAAAGCTAAACCCTAACACTAACACTAAACCTAAACCCTAACCTTAACCTCAAACCCAAACCCAACCTCAACCACATCCCCAACCCTAAACCCAACCACAACCACAACCCTAACCCCAAACCTAACCCCAACCCTAACCGCTAAACCAAAACCAACCCTAGCCAACCCCTTCCCTAATCCAATGTGTACACTAACACTAACCCATACCCTAACACTAACATATTTTCGTACCTTCACCTTTACAATAAAACTTACCCATTTGCTACCCCTAACCATAACACTTACCGTTGCAACCCAAAAGTTTAAGGCTGCTCTGTTTCCAAGAACCTTGACTTCAGTACACCTTAGAAACCCCAGGAAAGACAAAAGTGGATAAAGAAGTTGTGGTACTTACGTTTGATGGGATAACCCTCAACCATGGAATCAATGTCATAAAGCCAGTAGCAACATAATGACTGGATTTAGATATGATCATTCAAAGTGAAATAAGTAACACAGAAAAAGAAATGTATCATAAGATATCATTTATGAAGGGAATGTAAACATGGCTACAAATGAACTGAATTAGAAAACAGAACAGAGTCTCACATTTACAAAAAAACAAACACTTATGCCTACTTAAGGGGAAAGGAGAGGTGAATTGATGCATAAAACTAGAGTTTGATATTAGCACAGGTACTGTTCCAAAAACCAAATACAGAATAGAAAAGACCTACACCTTCCTCAGTGAAAGGGACTCAAAACCCCATATTCCCCGCAGAGGAATATATCTGACTAGCAAGAATCTTAAAACCTATGTATTGATATGTCTGTGTAAGGTAATAAAGCGGGCATAGAGTGACATAAACACGGTGGTGAAAATCAGCTCAAACCAATTATAAAAATAAATTTCAAAAACAAAACACAGAAACAGCGAAAATCTTACACAATTCCTTCAGGGTCTCTGATGCAACCTGGATTGACTACATCTACACACACAGCTGGATGAGACATAAGCCTGGACACTTGGGACTGAGAGGATTGGAGAGGTTGGGTGAGCAAATGCAGAGGATTTAAAGCAATAATGCATGCAACCCTTTCCACGTGTCCCAACTCTCTAGGTTCAAAGTAATTTTATTTCAGGTACAACATGCATGGGAAACTCAGAGAATGGGACAACGATTGATCTGGACAGGTTTCTAAAATGCTCCTCCTTTTTCTTCTCCTTGTGCTCGGGTTAGGCATTCCAGCCACTTTACTATCAATCTCCACTCTTGGAGGCTGAGTGCCTTTAACCTCCTGTTTCACAAAGTTTACAATTTGTGCGGAGAATGAAAGGGAAGATGGGGAAACAATGAGAAACTTCCTGTAAGCATTTGGACGGGCACATATCACTTTAATTTCCTGTCACACAAAAGAGTTAACCAAACGCTCAGCCTGCCGCCCCACAGCTAGGATAGGGCCTGAAGCAATCCTGCAGGTTTGCGGATATCTCACAAAAAAAGTGAGTTGTTAAGTGGAGCTCAGGTGCACAGGACTTCACAAACCTGCAGTATTATAATGGACAACTATCATCCAAAAATATGTTAAGGGAAGACAACCAGGAGGAATTGAAATTGAGGCAGGATTGGAGGAAATATATTTCAAGAGTTAGATTGGAAAAAACTTTTAAGCACAGGAAATGCGACACAATTTTGATAATGATGCACTTGGCAAAAAAGTGCTTATTCATATTTTCCTAAATATATTCAAGAAAACACGCATACTCCCCTTCTGGGCAACCAAGCAACTGGGCAACACAAATCCACACTAAAAAGAAATCTCATTTCCGACCAGTCAAACAAAATATCCAAGAAAACTGCAAAAACTACAAAGGCAGCACAGCCTTGGGGAACAGGGAGCATTGTTACACTGATGCAAGGGATGTAAATTGCCAAGAGACACTCTGGAGAAGTCCATGGTGTTTGCTAAAACATCTAGAAACAGAGCTACAGAGCATAGGGTACTTCCACTCATAGGTGTATACCATGCGAAAATAGAAAATCAACAAGAATAAGCAACACCAAAGTTTAGGGCTGCACTGATCACAAGAAAATCGACTTCGCTACACCTTAAATATCCCAGGAAAGACAAAAGTGGATAAAAAAGTTGTGGTACTTATGTACGATGGGATATCCCTCAGCCATGTAATCAATGTCATAAAGCCAGTAGCAGTATAATGACTGGATTTAGGTATGATAACTCTAAGTGAAATAAGTAACACAGAAATAGAAACTTATCATAAGATATCACTTATGAAGGGAATGTAAACATGGCTACACATGAACTGAATTAGAAAACACAAAGGAGTCTCACATTGAGAAAAAAAAATCTTATGCCTGCTTCAGGGGAAAGGAGAGGTGAGGTGGTGCATAAAACCGGAGTTTAATATTAGCACAGGTTCCATTCCATAAACCAAATATATAATAGACAAGACCTACTCCATGCTCAGTGAACTGGACTCAACATCCTCTATTCCATGCAGAAGAATATATCTGAATAGTAAGAATCTTAATACCTGTGTATTGATATGCCTCCGTAAGGGTGTTAATCATGTATACAGTGGCATAAACAAGGCAGTGAAAATTACCTCAACCTCACTATAAAAGTAAATTTCAAAAACAAAACACACTAACGGCGAATTTCTTACACAATTTGTTCAGGGGCTCTGATGCAACCTGGATTGACCACATATACACCCACAGCTGGATGGGACATAACGCTGGACACTTGGGGCTGAGAGCATTGGTGAGGTTGTGTGAGCAAATGCAGGCCATTTAAAGCAATAATGAACGCAACCCATTCCATGGGGCCCAACTCTCTGTGTTCAATGGAACCTTATTACAGCTAAAACATGCATGGGAAACACAGAGGATGGGAAAATGTGTGATCTGGACAACTTCGACAATCATGCACGTGGCCAAAAATGGTGTATGCGTTATATCCTCAATATATTCAGGAATACATACATTTGCCATTTTTGGCCTCCCAAGCAGGTGAGCCATACAAATCCGCACTAAAAAAAAGTCTCATTCACAACCGGTCAAACAGAATATCCAAAAAAAAAAGTAAAAAACTAGAAAGGCAGCACAGTGGTGTTGAGCAGGGAGCCTTGTTACGCTGATGGGACAGATTGAAATTGCCAACAGCCACTCTGGAGAACCCCATGGTGTTTCCGAAAATATCTAAAAACAGAGCTACATAGCCTAGGGTACTTCTACTAATGGGCATATACATTGGGAAAACTGAAAGTCAAAAAGAAACAGCCACCCAAAAGTTTACGGTTCCACTGTTTACAGGAAAACCGACTTCTGTACAACTTAAATATCCCAGGGGGAAAAAAAAAGTGGATAAAGAAGTTGTGGTACTTTAGTACTATAGGAAATCCCTCAGGCTTGGAATCAATGTCATAAAGCCAGTAGCAACATAATGACTGTATTAAGGTAGAATGACACCAAGGGAAATAAGTAACACAGATAAAGAAACTTATCATAAGATATCACTTATGAAGGTAATGTAAACATGGCTACACATGAGCTGAATTAGAAAACAGAACAGATTCTCCCATTTAGAAAAATAAACTCTCGTATCTGCTTAAAGGAAAAGGTGAGGTGGAGTGATGCATAAAACCAGAGGTTGATATTAGCACAGGTACAATTCCATAAACCAAACTTGTAATAGACAAGACCTGCTCCTTGCTCAGTGAAATGGACTCAACATCCCCTATTCCCTGCAGAGGAATATATCTGACTAATAAGAATTTTAATTCCTATGTATTCAAATATTGTCATAATGGAATCAAGCGTCTATAGAGTGGCATAACCATGGCAGTAAAAATCAGCTGAACCACATTATAAAAATTAATCTCAAAAACAATACACAAAACAGCAAAATTGTTACAAAATTCAATCAGGGGCTCTGAAGCAACCTGGATTGACCCCATCTACACACACAGCTGGATGAGATATAAGGCTGGACAATTGGGGCTGAGAGCATTGGTCAGGTTGTGTGAGCAAATGGAGAACAATTAAAGCAATAATGTGTGCAACCCGTTCCAAGGGTCCCAACACTCTAGATTCAAGGGAATCTTATTACACTTAAAACATGCATGGGAAACCCAGAGGATGGGGCAACGTGTGATCCAGACAGCTTGCTAAAACGATCCTCCTTTTTCCTCTCCTTGTGCTCGGGTTTGCCATTTCAGTCACTTTACTATTAATCTCCCCATTTGGAGAGTCAGCACATTTAAACTTATGTTTCATACTGTTAACAAAATTTGTGGAGGATGAAAGGGAAGAGGTGGAACCAATGAGAGATTTGCTGTAAGCATTTGGAGAGGCACATATTACTCTAATTTCCCGTCACGTAGAAGAGTTAACCCAAACCAAAGACTGCCGCCCCAAAACCCAGATAGGGCCTGAAGCAATCCTACGGATCTGTGGCAAGCTCAAAAATAAAGTGAGTTGAAAATTGTAGCTCAGGGTCTCAGGAATTCACAAACTTTCAGAGTTATAATGGACAATTATCGTCCAAAAATCTGTTGAGGGAAGGAAACGAGGAGAACAGGAAATTGAGGCAGGACTGCAGGAAACATATTTGAAGACGTAGATAAGAATAACCTTTTAAGCACAGGAAATGTGGCAGAACTTCGACAATGATGCACTTGGCCAAAAAGACGTATGTGTTTTATCCTCAATATATTCAGGAAAACAAGCATACACACTTTTTGGACAACGAAACAAGTGGGCAATGCAAATCCGGAGTTCAAATAAGTCTCATTTCCCACTGGTCAAACAGAACATCAAAAAAAATTGTAAAATCTAGAAACGCAGCACAGCCGTGTGGAACAATGAGCCTTGTTATGCTGATGGGAGGGATGTAAATTGCCAAGAGCCACTCTGGAAAAGTCCACTGTGTTCCCTCAAACATCTGAAAACTGAGCTAAAGAGTTTAGGGTACTTCCACTCATGGGCGAATACTTTGGGAAAACTGAAAATCAACAAGAAACAGCCACCACAATGTTTAGGGCTGCTCTGTTTACAAAAAAAATCTACTCCAGTACACCTTAAATATCCCAGGAAAGACAAAAGTGGAAAAAGAAGTTGTGGTACTTACATACTATGGGATATCACTCAGCCATGGAATCAATATCATAAAGACAGAAGCAGCATGACTGGAGTAAGGAATGATGATTCTAAGGGAAATAAGTAAAACAGAAAAAGAAACTTATCATAAGATATCACTTATGAAGGGAATGTAAACATGGCTACACATGAGCTGAATTAGAAAACAGAACAGAGTCTCACATTTAGAAAAAAAAAAAAAAAACCTCCTATTCCTGATTAAGGGGAAAGGTGATGTGGACTGCCACATAAAACCAGAGTTTGATATTAGCACAGGTACCGTTCCATAAAACAAATGTGTAATAGACAACACCTACTCCTTGCTCAGTGAACTGAATGCAACATCCCCTATTCCCTGCAGATTAATATATATGACTAGTAAGAATCTTAAAACCTATGTATTGATATGTCTCCGTAAGGGAAACAAGTGTGTATAGAGTGCCATAAACACGGCAGTGAAAATCAGCTCAACCCCATTATAAAAATAAAGTTTAAAAACAAAACAAAAAAAAACAGCGAAATTCTTACGAAATTAATTCAGGGACTCTGGTGCAATCAGGACTGACCACATCTACACTCACAGCTGGATGAGACATAAAGCTATACACTTGGGGCTGAGAGCATTGGTGAGGATGTGAGCAAATGCAGACCATTTAAAGCAATAATGCATGCAACCAATTCCAAGGGTCCCAACACTCTAGATTCAAGGAATCTTATGACAGCCAAAACATGCATGGGAAACCCAGAGGATGGGACAACGTGTGATCTGGACAGCTGTATAAAATCCTCCTCCTTTTTCATCTCCTTGTGCTCGGGTTTGCCATTCCAGTCACTTTACATTTAATCTCCCCTCTTGGAGAATCAGCACATTTAACCTCATGTTTCACACTGTTCACAAATTGTGTGGAGGATGAAAGAGAAGAGGGGAACGAATGAGAGATTTACTGCAAGCATTTGGACGTACACTTGCCACTCTAATTTCCCATCACAAAGAAGAGTTAACAGAATGCTCAGCCTGCTGCACCAGAAACCGGATATGGCCTGACGCAATCGTGCAGGTTTTTGGCCAGCTCACAAACAAAGCAAGTTGAAAAATTGAGCTCAGGTTCTCTGGAATTCACAAACCTACAGAGTTATAATGGAGAACTATCGTCCAAAAATCTGTTGAAGGAAGGAAACAAGGAGGACTTAAATTCGAGGCAGGATTTCAGGAAACATATTTCAAGAAGTAGATTGGAATCGCCTTTTAAGCACAGGAAATGCGGCCCAATTTTGACAATGTTGCACTTGGGCAAAAATGGCATATGTGTTTTCCCACAATATATTCAAGGAAACACGCATATGCCCTTTTGGCCAACCAAGCAAGTGGGCAATGCAAATCCTCACTACAAAGCAGTCGCATTTCCAACCGGTTAAACAGAACATCCAAAAGAATAGTAAAAACTAGAAAGGCAGCACAGCTGTGTGGAATAGGGAGTCTTGTGACAATGATGTGCGGGATGTAAATTGACAAGAGCCACTCTGGAGAAGTCCATGGTGTTTCCTAAAACATCTAAAAACAGAGCTACAGAGCCTAGGGTACTTCCACTCATGGGCTAATACATTGGGCAAACAAAATCAACAAGAAACAGCCACACCAAAGTTAAGGGCTGCTCCGTTTACAAAAAAATCAACTTCAGTACACCTTAAATATCCCAGAAAAGGAAAAAGTTGTGGTACTTACAAACTATGGGATAGCCCGCAGCCATGGAATCAATGTCATAAAGCCAGTAGCAGCATAATGACTGGATTTAGGTACGATGTTTCTAAGTGAAATAAGTAACACAGAAAAATAAACTTATCATAAGATACCACTTATGAAGGGTATGTAAACATGGCAAAACATGAGCTGAATTAGAAAACAGAACAGAGTCTCACATTAAAAAAAAAAACCTCTTATATCTGCTTAAGGCGAAAGGTGAGGTGCGGTGATGCATAACACCCGAGCTTGATATTAGCACACGTACAATACCATAAACCAAATGTGTAAAAGACAAGAACGACTCTTGCTCAGTGAACTGGACTAAACATCCCCTATTCCCTGCAGATTAATATATCTGACTAGTAAGAATCTTAATACCTATGTATTGATATGTCTCCTTAAGGGAATCAAGAGTGTATAGAGTAGCATAAACACGGCAGTGAAAATCAGCTCAACACCATTATAAAAATAAATTTCAAACTAAAACACAAAAACAGCAAAATCCTTACAGAATTTGTTAAGGGACTCTGATGCAATTGGGACTGACCACATCTACACCCACAGCTGGCTGAGACATAAGACTGGACACTTGGGGCTGAGAGGATTGGTGAGGTTGTGTGAGCAAATGCAGACCATTTAAAGCAATAATGTGTGCAACCCATTCCTTGGGTCCCAACTCTCTGGGGTCCAGGGAATCTTATTACAGATAAAACATGCATGGGGAACCCAGAGGATGGGACAACGTGTGACCCAGACATCTTTCTAAAATACACCTCCTTTATCCTCTCCTTGTGCTCGGGTTCACCATTCCAGCCACTTTACTATAAATCTCCCCACTTAGAGAGTCAGTGCCTTTAACCTCCTGTTTCACACAGTTTGCAACTTGTGTGGAGATTAAAAGGGAATAGGAGGAACCAATGAGAGACATGCTGTAAGCATTTGGATGGGCACACGCCCCTGTAATTTCCCATCACGAAGAATATTTAACCAAATGCTCAGCCTGCTTCACCAGAACACGAATATGACATGACACAATCCTGCGGGTTTGTGGACCGCTCACAAAAAAAGCAAGTTGAGAAACTGAGCTCAAGTTCTCTGGAATTCACAAACCTGCAGAGTTATAATGGACAACTATCGTCCAAAAATCTGTAGATGTAAGGAAACGAGGAGGACTTTAATTCGAGGCAGGATTAAAGGAAACATATTTCAAGAAGTAGATTGGAATCACATTTTAAGCACAGGAAATGCTGCCCAATTTTGACAATGATGCACTTGGCCAAAAAGGGCGTATGTGGTTTCCCGCAATATATTCAAGGAAACACGCATATGCACTTTTTGGCCAACCAAGCAAGCGGGCAATGCAAATCCTCACTACAAAGTAGTCTCATGTCCAACCAGTTAAACAGAACATCCTAAAGAATTGTAAAAACTACAAAGGCAACACAGCTGTGCGGAACAGGGAGTCTTTTGACAATGATGGGCGGGATTTAAATTGACAAGAGCCACTCAGGAGAAGTCCATGGTGTTTCCTGAAACATCTAAAAACAGAGCTACAGAGCCTAGGGTACTTCCACTCATGGGCTAATACATTGCGCAAACAGAAAATCAACAAGAAACAGCCCCACAAAAGTTTAGGGCTGCTCCATTTACAAGAAAATCGACTTCAGTACACCTTACATATCCCAGGAAAGAAAAAAGTTGTGGTACTTACATACTATGGGATATACCGCAGCCATGGAATCAATGTCATAAAGCCAGTAGCAGCATAATGACTGGATTTAGGTACGATGATTCTAAGTGAAATAAGTAACACAGAAAAAGAAACTTATCATAAGATATCACTTATGAAGGGTGTGTAAACATGGCTACACATGAGTTGAATTAGAAAACAGAATAGAGTCTCACATTTAGAAAAAAAATACTTTATATCTGCTTAAAGTGAAAGGTGATTTGGGGTGATGCATAACACACGAGTTTGATATTAGCACACATACAGTTCCATAAACCAAACGTGTAACAGACAAGACCTACTCCTTGCTCAGTGAACTGGACTCAACATCCCCTATTCCCTGCAGAGGAATATATCTGACTAGTATGAAGTTTAATTCCTATGTATTCAAATATGTCCGTAAGGGAATCAAACGTGTATAGAGTGGCCTAAACACGGCAGTGAAAATTCAGCTCAACCCCATTATAAAAATTAATTTCAAAAACAATACACAAAAACAACAAAATTCTTACGAAATTCATTCAGGGGCTCTGAAGCAACCTGCACTGACCCCATCTAAACCCACAGATGGATGAGACATAACGTTGGACACTTGGGGCTGAGAGCATTGGTGAGCTTGTGAGCAAATGCAGACCATTTAAAGCAATAATGCATGCAACCCATTCCAAGGGTCCCAACACTCTAGATTCAAGGGAATCTTAAGACAGCTAAAACACGCATGGGAAACCCAGAGGATGGGACAGCGTGTGATCTGGACAGCTTTCTAAAACGCTTCTCCTCTTTCGTCTCCTGGTGCTCGGGTTTGCCATTCCAGTCACTTTACTCTAAATCTCCCATCTTGGAGAATCAGCACATTTGACCTCATGTTTCACACTGCTCACAAACTCTGTGGAGGATGAATGGGAAGAGGTGGAAGTAATAAGAGATTTGCTGTAAGCATTTGGACAGGCACATGGCACTCTAATTTCCCATCACGAAGAAGAGTTAACCCAAA
The DNA here is from genome assembly GCF_964341445.2 of Mesoplodon mirus. NCBI lineage: Eukaryota > Metazoa > Chordata > Mammalia > Artiodactyla > Ziphiidae > Mesoplodon > Mesoplodon mirus. The sequence goes on along the minus strand of NW_028294176.1, from coordinate 15,836 downwards.
CCTCATTCTGCCACCCCAGAACCCAGATAGGGCCTGAAGCAATCCTACGGGTCTGTGGCAAGCTCAGGAAAAAAGGGACTTAAAAAATGGAGCTCAGGGTCTCAGGAATTCACAAACTTTCAGAGTTATAATGGACAACTATCGTCCAAAAATCTGTTGAGGGAAGGAAACGAGGAGGACCGGAAATTGAGGCAGGACTGCAGGAAACATATTTGAAGAGGTAGATAGGAATCGCCTTTTAAGCACAGGAAATGTGGCACAACTTCGACAATGATGCACTTGGCCAAAAGGGCGGATGCGATTTTTCCTCAATATATTCAAGAAAACACGAATACACACTTTTTGGCCAACGAATCAAGTGGGCAATGCAAAGACAGACTACAAATATGTCTCATTTGCCAATGGTCAAACAGAACATCCAAAAAAAAATTGTAAAATCCAGAAATGCAGCACGGCCGAGTGGAACAGTGAGCCTTGTTATGCTGATGGGAGGGATGTAAATTGCCAAGAGCTGCTCTGGAGAAGTCCACTGTGTTCCCTCAAACATCTGAAAACTGAGCTAAAGAGTTTAGGGTACTTCCACTCATGGGCGTATACATTGGGAAAACTGAAAATCAACAAGAAACAGCCACCCCAAAGTTTAGGGCTGCTTTGTTTACAAAAAAATCCACTTCAGTACACCTCAAATATCCCAGGAAAGACAAAAGTGGATTAAGAAGTTGTGGTACTTACGTACTAAGGGATATCCCTCAGCCTTGGAATCAATGTCATAAAGCCAGTAGCAGCATAATGACTGGAGTAAGGTACGATGATTCTAAGGGGAATAAGTAACACAGAAAAAGAAACTTATCATAAGATATCACTTATGAAGGGAATGTAAACATGGCTACACATGAGCTGAATTAGAAAACAGAACAGAGTCTCACATTTAGAAAAAAATAAATAAAACACTCTTATGCCTGCTTAAGGGGAAAGGTGAGGTGGGATGATGCATAAAACCAGAGTTTGATTTTAGCACAGGTAGCGTTCCATAAAACAAATGTGTAGTAGACAAGACCTACTCCTTGCTCAGTGAACTGAACTCCAACATCCCCTATTCCCTGCAGATTAATATATCTGACTAGTAAGAATCTTAATACCTATGTATTGATATGTCTCCTTAAGGGAATCAAGGGTGTATAGAGGGGCATAAACACGGCAATGAAAATCAGCTCAACCCCATTATAAAAATAAATTTCAAACTAAAACACAAGAACAGCGAAATCCTTACAGAATTCGTTAAGGGGTTCTGATGCAATTGGGACTGACCACATCTACACCCACAGCTGGATGAGACATAAGGCTGGACACTTGGGGCTGAGAGGATTGGTGAGGTTGTGTGAGCAAATGCAGACCATTTAAAGCAATAATGTGTGCAACCCATTCCTTGGGTCCCAACTCTCTGGGGTCCAGGGAATCTTATTACAGCTAAAACATGCATGGGAAACCCAGAGGATGGGACAATGTGTGACCCGGACATCTTTCTAAAATACACCTCCTTTATCCTCTCCTTGTGCTCGGGTTCACCATTCCAGCCACTTTACTGTAAATCTCCCCACTTAGAGAGTCAGTGCCTTTAACCTCCTGTTTCACACAGTTTGCAATTTGTGTGGAGATTAAATGGGAATAGGGGGAACCAATGAGAGACATGCTGTAAGCATTTGGACGGGCACACGCCCCTGTAATTTCCCATCACGAAGAATATTTAACCAAATGCTCAGCCTGCTGCAGCAGAGCATGGATATGGCCTGACACAATCCTGCGGGTTTGTGGCCAGCTCACAAAAAAAAGCAAGTTGAAAAACTGAGCTCAGGTTCTCTGGAATTCACAAACCTGCAGAGTTATAATGGACAACTATCGTCCAAAAATCTGTAGATGGAAGGAAACGAGGAGGACTTTAATTCGAGGCAGGATTACAGGAAACATATTTCAAGAAGTAGATTGGAATCCCATTTTAAGCACAGGAAATGCGGCCCAATTTTGACAATGATGCACTTGGCCAAAAAGGGCGTATGTGGTTTCCCGCAATATATTCAAGGAAACACGCATATGCACTTTTTGGCCAACCAAGCAAGCGGGCAATGCAAATCCTCACTACAAAGTAGTCTCATGTCCAACTGGTTAAACAGAACATCCTAAAGAATTGTAAAAACTAGAAAGGCAGCAGAGCTGTGTGGAACAGGGGGTCCTTTGACAATGATGGGCGGGATGTAAATTGACAAGAGCCACTCTGGAGAAGTCCATGGTGTTTCCTGAAACATCTAAAAACAGAGCTAAAGAGCCTAGGGTACTTCCACTCATGGGCTAATACATTGGGTAAACAGAAAATCAACAAGAAACAGCCCCACCAAAGTTTAGGGCTGCTCCATTTACAAGAAAATCGACTTCAGTACACCTTAAATATCCCAGGAAAAATAAAAAGTTGGGGTACTTACATACTATGGGATATCCCGCAGCCATGGAATCAATGTCATAAAGCCAGTAGCAGCATAATGACTGGATTTAGGTACGATGTTTCTAACTGAAATAAGTAACACAGAAAAAGAAACTTATCATAAGATATCACTTATGAAGAGTGTGTAAACATGGCTACACATGAGCTGAATTAGAAAACAGAACAGAGTCTCACATTTAGAAAAAAAATAAAACACTCTTATGCCTGCTTAAGGGGAAAGGTGAGGTGGGTTGATGCATAAAACCAGAGTTTGATATTAGCACAGGTAGCGTTCCATAAAACAAAGGCGCCGTAGACAAGACCTACTCCTTGCTCAGTGAACTGAACTCAATATCCCCTATTCCCTGAAGATTAATATATCTGACTAGTAAGAATCTTAGTACCTCTGTATCGATATGCCTCCGCAAGGGAATCAAGAGTGTATAGAGTGGCCTAAACACGGCAGTGAAAATCAGCTCAACCCCATTATAAAAATTAATTTCAAAAACAATACACAAAAACAACAAAATTCTTACGAAATTCATTCAGGGGCCCTGAAGCAACCTGGATTGACCCCATCCACACCCACAGGTGGATGAGACATAACGTTGGACACTTGGGGCTGAGAGCATTGGTGAGCTTGTGAGCAAATGCAGACCATTTAAAGCAATAATGCATGCAACCCATTCCAAGGGTCCCAACACTCTAGATTCAAGGGAATCTTAAGACAGCTAAAACACGCATGGGAAACCCAGAGGATGGGACAGCGTGTGATCTGGACAGCTTTCTAAAACGCTTCTCCTCTTTCGTCTCCTGGTGCTCGGGTTTGCCATTCCAGTCACTTTACTATAAATCTCCCATCTTGGAGAATCAGCACATTTAACCTCATGTTTCACACTGTTCACAAACTGTGTGGAGGATGAATGGGAAGAGGTGGAAGTAATAAGAGATTTGCTGTAAGCATTTGGACAGGCACATGGCACTCTAATTTCCCATCACGAAGAAGAGTTAACCCAAACCTCATTCTGCCGCCCCAGAACCCAGATAGGGCCTGAAGCAATCCTACGGTCTGTGTCAAGCTCAGAAAAAAAGCGAGTTAAAAAATGGAGCTCAGGGTCTCAGGAATTCACAAACTTTCAGAGTTATAATGGCCAACTATCGTCCAAAAATCTGTTGAGGGAAGGAAACGAGGAGGACCGGAAATTGAGGCAGGACTGAAGGAAACATATTTGAAGAGGTAGATAGGAATCGCCTTTTAGGCACAGGAAATGTGGCACAATTTCAACAATGATACAATTGGCCAAAAGTGCGGATGCGTTTTTTCCTCAATATATTCAGGAAAACACACATACACAATTTTTGAAAAATGAATCAAGTGGGCAATGCAAAGCCGGACTACAAATAACTCTCATTTGCCAATGGTCAAACAGAATATCCAAAAAAAATATGGTAAAATCTAGAAATGCAGCACAGCCGTGTGGAACAGTAAGCCATGTTACGCTTTTGGGGGGGATGTAAATTGCCAAGAGCCACTCTGGAGAAGTCCACTGTGATTCCTCAAACATCTGAAAACCGAGCTAAAGAGTTTAGGGTACTTCCACTCATGGGCGTATACATTGGGAAAACTGAAAATCAACAAGAAACAGCCACCCCAAAGTTTAGGGCTGCTTTGTTTACAAAGAAATCCACTTCAGTACACCTCAAATATCCCAGGAAAGACAAAAGTGGATAAAGAAGTTGTGGTACTTACGTACTATGGGATATCCCTCAGCCATAGAATCAATGTCATAAAGACAGTAGCAGCATAATGACTGGATTTAGGTATGATGATTCTAAGGGAAATAAGTAACACAGAAAAAGAAACTTATCATAAGGTATCACTGGGCTGGAACTGCTGCCTTTGGTGGCAGCGGTGGCGCGGGGATTAGCGACCAGTTTGGATTCCTTCCTTGGTGCGGGGTGGGGAACAGGCAACACCCCCCAGGTCCCCTGAAGGGTCGTGGCCTTTTTTTTTTTAAGGGCGATTCTCCAGTTTTTATTTCCGAGGACTGCTCTCCTCCTCCTCTACCTCCTCTCACCACTCCTCTGTCCTCCGTCAGGATCCGATTTTGTTTCAAAAGCTTTCCCCCCAATTTTGCGGTGGCTTGGGTCACCGGGTGTTTTATTTTTATTTGTTTGTTTTTGTTTTTTATCTTTTCTCGGAGTTGCCCCCCCTCTTGTTTGTGTTGTGTGTGGAAATGGCGAACTCGGCAAATACAAACACCGTGGTAAGGACGTGGTTTGGTGGCCGACGGGGGCTTCATTCAGGCAGCAGCAATGGCCGGACCGGGCGGGGACGGCCGCGACTCCCGGCCTCGACTCTCCTCTGTCGCCCGCGCAGCCTCCGCTGCCACTTCCCACCTCAGGCAGAGCGGGCCGGTGCGCCGGGCGGCAGGAGCGGGTGGGTGCCGAGGCTCGGGGCCGCCAGGCGGGGATGGCAGGGGCGCCTGCTGGGCCTGGGACCGCCGCGGGGCGGTTGGGGCGGGGCAAGCGCGCGGCCCCGGCCCCAGACCCCGGCTGCCAGGAGGGAGGGCGGGAGGGTTGCTGCTGCTTCTCCCCGAAGCCCGCCAGGCCGTGCCACCTGGAGAAGGGCTCCCGGAGCAGCCTCAAAACAAAAACCGTGTTTGGGGAGCTGGGCGAATCCCCAAGACCCACTGCGATCCACTTTAACGCACTGAAAAGTTAATGGCTACTTTGGGGGTTACTTTGGGCGTTTTGGCGGTTGTGCTTAAAGAGCCTTCAGTGGGCCCATTTTATGTTTAAAAAAAAAAAGACGAAGGTTGAAAAGCACTTATCTCGGTTCCTTCCGAATCGGTAAAATGGCGAAGGGGAAGCAAAACCCCCATCGTATCTTCGACTAGCAAATGCACCAAAACAAAGAAAGCTTACAGTAGTCGTCAAAGTGCCCCGCTTTCGCCTTGAAATTTGCCTATTACTCACCGTTTGTCCCTTTTTTCTTACTTGCGATCACGTAAGTTTGCAAAAAGCAGTCACATAAATAACCTTTTCAGTCACCAACGCAAAATGTGATCACTAGTCCACCCCACTCTCTTATTTTTATTAAGACAATAAAATACTTTTTTGCCCGGTCCCAAATGCAGACAAGCCCACGGCAGCCCGGCTCCCTACCATTGATGACTCAGGTCGATCCATCATGGCTGCGGCCGCTTACCCTGCTTTTCAGTCCCTGAACCTTGTGGTCCTCCTCCCCTTGGCAGCCCTTTTTATATAGAGCCATTGCCGCTCTTAATATGGACTCTGCCAGGATGAGAAGGTGCTTTTCAGGCCTACGTCACCACCTCTCCATTTAAACACCAGATCCGGCTTTAAATAGTGAGAGCTGCTGAGAGCGGGACTGGGAGGTGCGTGCTCCCGAGGCGAGACGCTGGTGCATGCAGAGCTCAGTTTATTCTTAAGTCCTTTCCGTACACTGTAATTTCGTGCACAACCGGGTCTGCTTTTAGAGCCCCAAGTTTTTGTTTTCATACAGCAACTGGGATTTGGGGTCTTTGATAGGGGAAAACAGACTTGCCATCCTTTTTTAATTTTATTTTTATTTTTTAAAGAGAATTTAAGCTCAGATGTCTAATCATTCTTGTATTCAGAAGATGCATGCATTATTGTCTGTAGTTTTTTTTTTTTTGAAAAGTTTTCTACATTAATTGTTAGCTGTGGAGGATTTGATTTTGGTAGTATTTTGTTTATCACATATTCAGGAAATGTTAGAAATATAGCTCCTAATATTTCATTATGTTTTCCTATAATATTTGAGATATGAAGGTTTTCAAAGAAATAGTAAGTGCCTAAAGCTTCGACGTAGGACCTATATCTACAGTACATTTATGGATTGGGGAATTGTGAGTAATTTGCTTAGTGCAAACTGGGTATTAAAAAATTAAAATTCTAAGTAGATGGTGTTTTTGTGGCATTGGATGTTAATATGATATCCAATATAGAAATTAATCCAACTTATTTTCCAATATTGTACCAGAGACTAACACTTTTGAAAGAAATCCTTTAATTAATCATTAGATAATGACACTAATGGCCCTTTAATTTACGAGTTTTTAAGTTTGGAATATCTGGTTTCTGAAAACCAGGACAAATCTAAATTACTGTGTATTTCATAAACGGCAAAAACTTTGGCTTAAGTAGAGTTTAGTGTTTTAAATAATAATTAAGAAATTGCTTATTTCAAATATTGCCTGTGTACTCACATACTTTGAAAAACATCAGTATTTTGCGCACTTTTTAACTCTTGAACAATATTAAATTGCATATACTTCATGAATAATACACATTTCCCTTTCTTTAACTATAGTGCATATGAATCCATTAAGTGGCCAAGTTGTGGGTTAATTAAATTACAAAAGCAAAATCTTAAAGTAAGATTAATTCATTAAGTAGGGAGTGCCAGAGAAAAGCACATTGTACCTATAAATGTGTGGATATATCCAAAGAGAGTATTTTTAGGGATGACCAACTTCAGAAACACCAGAACAACATCTATTTTGCTGAAAAAATTATTTATATCATCAATTTGAGATTTATACTACCATTTTAAAATTACACTATCTTTATAATGCCTCGAGTCATTGGTTTAAAAAAAACACTTTATAAATGTATTCTTGTAATTCAGTAGTCGAATTGTCAAAGATAAGGTGATACCCATAGTCAGATAGACTTTCCTTATGTATAGAATCAGAATGCTAGCATAAGGAGGCAGTGTAGAGATGCAGAAATCACTTGAATAATTTTAGTTCTCAGAGGCAGATTTGGCAAAATATGTATAACGTATTAAATTTGTTATAAAGCAAAAAAATAAATAAAAAATAAATATAAAAATAAAAGCAGGTCAGTGAGTGTAACGGCAAAGGTGAGAACATACATACATGAATAGTTTTTCTGGTCGTAATGAAAAGGAACAAATAGTATAAAAAAAAGATATCACTTATGAAGGGTAAGGAAACAGGTCTACACAAAAGCTGAATTAGAAAACAGAACGGAGCCTCACATTTAGAAAAAAAAGAAAACCTCTTATATCTGATTAAAGGGAAAGGTGAGGTGGGGTGATGCATAAATCCAGAGTTTGATATAAGCACAGGTAAATTCCATCAACCAAACGTGTAATAGACAAGACCTAGTCCTTTCTTAGTGAACTGGACTCAACATCTCCTATTCCCTGCAGAGGAATATATCTGACTAGTAAGAATTTTAATTCCTATGTATTCAAATATGTCTGTAAGGGAATCAAGCGTGTATAGAGTGTCATAAACACAGCAGTGAAAATCAGCTCAACCCCATTATAAAAATTAATTTCAAAAACAATACACCAAAACAGCAAAATTCTTACAAAATTCATTCAGGGGCTCTGAAGCAACCTGGATTGACCCCATCTACACCCACAGCTGGATGAGAAATAATGCTGAACACTTGGGGCTGAGCATTGGTGAGGTTGTGTGAGCAAATGCAGACCATTTAAAGCAATAATACGTGCAACCCGTTCCATGGGTCCCAACACTCTAGATTCAAGGGAAACTTATTATAGCCAAAACATGCATGGGAAACTCAGAGGATGGGACAACATGTGATCCGGACAGCTTTATAAAACCCACCTTTTTCCTCTCCTTGTGCTCGGGTTTGCCATTCCAGTCTCGTTACTATTAATCTCCCCTCTTTGAGAATCAGTACATTTAACCACATGTTTCACACTGTTCACAAATTGTGTGGAGGATGAAAGGGAAGAGGTGGAACCAATGAGAGATTTGCGGTAAGCATTTGGACGGGCACATGGCACTCTAATTTCCCATCATGAAGAAGAGTTAACCAAAACCTCATTCTGCCGCCTCAGAACCCAGATAGAGCCTGAAGCAAACCTACGGGTCTGTGGCAAGCTCAGAAAAACAGCGAGTTGAAAAATGGAGCTCAGGGTCTCAGGAATTCACAAACTTTCAGAGTTATAATGGACAACTATCATCCAAAAATCTGCTGAGGGAAGGAAACGAGGAGGACCGTAAATTGAGGCAGTACTGCAGGAAACATATTTGAAGAGGTAGATAGGAATTGCGTTTAAGCCCAGGATATGTGGCACAACTTCGACAATGGTGCACTTGTCCAAAAGGGCATATGTGCTTTTTCCTCAATATATTCAAGAAAACACGCATATGCACATTTTGGCCAACGAATCAAGTGGGCAATGCAAAGCCGGACGACAAATAAATCTCATTTCCCACTGGTCAAACAGAACATCCAAAAAGAAAATTGTAAAATCGAGAAATGCAGAACAGCCGTGTGGAACAGTTACACTTGTTACGCTGATGGGAAGGACGTAAATTGCCAAGAGCCACTCTGCACAAGTCCATCGTGTTTCCTAAAACATCTGATAACTGAGCTACAGAGCTCAGGGTACTCCCACTCATGGGCATATACATTGGGAAAACTGAAAATCAACAAGAAACAACAACCCCAAAGTTTAGGGCTGCTTTGTTTACAAAAATAATCGACTTCAGTACACCTTAAATATGCCAAGAAAGACAAAATTGGATAAAGAAGTTGTGATAATTACGTACTATGGGATATCCCTCAGCCATGGAATCAATGTCATAATGACAGTAGCAGCATAATGACTGGATATAGGTACGATGTTTCTAAGTGAAATACGTAACACAGGAAAAGAAACTTATCATAAGATATCACTTAGGAAGATCCTCTACACATGGCTACACATGAACTGAGTTAGGAAAGAGAACAGAGTCTCACATTTAGAAAACACTCTTATGCCTGCTTAAGGGGGAAGGAGAGGTGGGGTGATGCATCAAACCAGAGTTTGATATAAGCACAGGTACCGTTCCAAAAACCAACTATGGAATAGACAAGACCTACACCTTCCTCAGTGAAAGGGACTCAAAACCCCATATTTCCCGCAGAGGAATATATCTGACTAGTAAGAATCTTAAAACATATGTATTGATATGTCTCCATACGGGAATCAAGTGTGTCTAGACTGGCATAAACATGGAAGAGCGAATCAGCTCAAACCCACTATAAAAAGGAATTTCAAAAACAAAACAAAAAATCAGGAAAATTCTTTACAATTTCTTCAGGGTCTCTGATGAAACCGGGTATGACCCTATCTACAATGAGAGCTGGATGTGGTATAAGGCTGGACACTTGGGACTGAGAGGATTGGTGAGATTGGGTGAGCTAATGCAGACCCTTTAAAGCAATAATGCATGGCACCCCTTCCATCGGTCCCAACTCTCCAGGTTGAAGGGAATATTACTACAGCTATAACATGTACGGGAAACCTAGAGAATGGACACACTGGGAATACGAAAGGTTTCTAAAACTCAACGAATATTCCCTCTCCTGGTGCTCTGATTTCACTTTCCAACTGCTTTACTATCAATCTCCCTACTAGGGGAGACATCCACTTTAACCTCCTGTTTCGCACAGGTTGCCAATTTGGCAGAGGATGAAAGGGAAGAGGGAGAGCCAATGAGAGAGCAGCTGTTAGGCATTTCGACAGGCATATGTCACTCTAATTTCCCAGCAGGAAGAAGAATTAACCAAAGTCTCAGCCACCCACTGGTAACAAATATAGGTCCTGAACCAAAATTTTGGACTTGCGTTCAGCTCACAAAAACGAGTTGAAATATGGATCTCAGGGGCACAGCAATTCACAAACTGGCAGAGTAATAAAGGACACCTATCGTCCAAAAATCTTTTGAGGGAAGGCACCGAGGCGGACTTGAAAGCGAGGCAGAATAGCAGGAAACAGATACCAAGAGGTATGTTGGAATCGCCTTTAAAGCACAGGAAGAGGGGCACAACTTCGACAATGATGCACTTGGCCAAAAAGGGCGTATGCGTTTTCTCCCGGATATATTCAGGAGAAACCACATATGCCCCTTTTGGCCAAGCAAGCAAGTGGGCAATGCAAATCTGCACTACAAAGAAGTATCACTTCCCACCGGTCAAAAGGGACATCCACAAAATGTGTAAAAACCAGAAAGGCAAGACAGGCCCTGGAGAACAGGGAGCCTTGATTTGATGTTGGGCAGGATGTAAATTGCCAACTGCCTCACTGGAGGAGTGCACTGTGTTCCCGAAAACAAGTAAACAACAGAGCTACAGAGCCAAGGGCACTTCCAGTCTAGGGAATATACCTTGGGAAAACTGAAAATCAATAAGACAGAGCCACCCCAAAATTTAGGGCTGCACAGCTTACAAGAACCTCAACTTGGGTACACCTTAAATATCCCAGGATATATAAAAATGGTTCAAAAAATTGTGGTATTTACGTACGATGGAATATCCCTCAGCCATGAAATCAATGTCATAAGACCAGTAGCAGCAAAATGAGTGGATTCAGGTACGATGATTCTAAGTGAAATAAGTCACACAGAAAAAGAAACTTATCATAAGATATCACTTATGAAGATCGTGTAAACATGACTACACTTGAACTGAGTTAGGAAAGAGAACAGAGTCTCACATTTAGAAAACACTCTTATGCCTGCTTAAGGGGAAAGGAGAGGTGGGGTGATGTATAAAACCAGAGTTTGATATAAGCACAGGTACTGTTCCAAAAACCAACTATGGAATAGACAAGACCTACACCTTCCTCAGTGAAAGGGACTCAAAACCCCATATTTCCCAAAGAGGAATATATCTGACTAGTAAGAATCTTAAAACATATGTATTGATATGTGTCCATAAGGGAATAAAGTTTGTCTAGACTGGCATAAACATGGAATCGAGAATCAGCTCAAACCCACTATAAAAAGGAATTTCAAAAACAAAGAAAAACAGCGAAACTCTTTACAATTCCTTCAGGGTCTCTGATGAAACCTGGATTGGGCCTATGTACAATGACAGCTGGATGTGGCATAAGGCTGGACACTTGGGACTGAGAGGATTGGTGAGACTGGGTGAGCAAATGCAAACCCTTTAAAGCAATAATGCATGGCACCCATTCCATGGGTCCCAACTCTCCAGGATGAAGGGAATATTACTACAGATATAACATGTACAGAAAACCTAGAGAATGGACACACTGTGAATACGAAAGGTTTCTAAAACTCAACGAAGAGCCCCTCTCCTGGTGCTCCGGTTTGACTTTCCAACTGCTTTCCTATCAATCTCCCAACTTGGAGAGACAGCCCCTTTAACCTCCTGGTTCGCACAGGTTGCCAATTTGGCAGAGGATGAAAGGGAAGAGGGAGAAGCAATGAGAGAGTAGCTGTTAGGCATTTGGACGGGCACATTTCACTCTAATTTCCTGGCAAGAAGAAGAATTTACCAAAGTCTCAACCACCCACCGGGAACCAATATAGGTCCTGAACCAAAATTTTGGACTTGCGTTCAGCTCACAAAAAACGAGTTGAAAAATGGAGCTCAGGGGCACAGCAGTTCATAAACTGGCCGAGTAATAAAGGACAACTATCGTCCAAAAATCTGTTGAGGCAAGGCAACGAGGCGGACTTGAAAGCGGGGCAGAATAGCAGGAAACAGATTTCAAGAGGTATGTTGGAATCGCCTGTAAAGCACAGGAAGAGGTGCACAATTTCGAAAATGATGCACTTGGCCAAAAAGGGCGTATACATTTTCTCCTAAATATATTCAGGACAAAACGCATACTTCCTTTTTGGCCAAGCAAGCAAGCGGGCAATGCAAATCTGCACTACAAAGAAGTATCACTTCCCACCGGTCAAAAGGGACATCCACAAAATGTGTAAAAACCAGAAAGGCAAGACAGGCCCTGGAGAACAGGGAGCCTTTTATGCTGATGGGCTGGATGTAATTTGCCAACTGCCTCTCTGGAGGAGTGTGTTGTGTTCCCTATAACAAGGAAACAACAGAGCTACAGAGCCAAGGGCACTTCCAGTCTAGGGAATATACCTTGGGAAAACTGAAAATCAATAAGACAGAGCCACCCCCAAATTTAGGGCTGCACTGCTTACAAGAACCTCAACTTGGATAGACCTTAAATATCCCAGGATATATAAAAATGGTTCAAAAAATTGTGGTAATTACATATGACGGAATATCCCTCAGGCATGAAATCAATGTCATAAGACCAGTAGCAGCAAAATGAGTGGATTCACGTACGATGATTCTAAGTGAAATAAGTCACACAGAAAAAGAAACTTAGCATAAGATAACACTTATGAAGATCGTGTAAACATGGCTACACTTGAACTGAGTTAGGAAAGAGAACAGAGTCTCACATTTAGAAAACACACTTGTGCCTGCTTGAGGTGGAAGGAGAGGTGGGCTGATGCATCAAACCAGAGTTTGATATAAGCACAGGTACCGTTCCAAAAACCAACTATAGAATAGACAAGACCTACACCTTCCTCAGTGAAAGGGACTCAAAACCCCATATTTCCCACAGAGGAATATATCTGACTAGTAAGAATCTTAAAACCTATGTATTGATAGTTCACCGTAAAGGAAACAAGTGTGTCTAGACTGGCATAAACATGGCAGCGAGAATCAGCTCAAACCGACTATAAAAAGGAATTTCAAAAAGAAAACAAAAAAGAGGGAAATTCTTTAAAATTCCTTCAGGGTGTCTGATGAAACCTGGAATGACCCTATCTACAATGAAAGCTGGATGTGGCATAAGGCTGGACACTTGGGACTGAGAGGATTGGTGAGATTGGGTGAGCAAATGCAGACCCTTTAAAGCAATAATGCATGGCACCAATTCCATGAGTCCCAACTCTCCAGGTTGAAGGGAATATTACTACAGCTATAACATGTACGGGAAACCTAGAGAATGGACACACTGTGAATACGAAAGGTTTCTAAAACTCAACGAATATTCCCTCTCCTGGTGCTCTGATTTGAGTTTCCAACTGCTTTACTATCAATCTCCCAACTTGGAGAGACAGCCCCTTTAACTTCATGGTTCGCACAGGTTGCCAATTTGGCAGAGGATGAAAGGGAAGAGGGAGAACCAATGAGAGAGTAGCTGTTAGGCATTTGGATGGGCACATGTCACTCTAATTTCCCGACAAGAAGAAGAATTTACCAAAGTCTCAACCACCCACCGGGAACCAATATAGGTCCTGAACCAAAATTTTGGACTTGTGTTCAGCTCACAAAAAACGAGTTGAAAAATGAAGCTCAGGGGCACAGCAATTCACAAACTGGCCGAGTAATAAAGGGCAACTATCGTCCAAAAATCTGTTGAGGCAAGGCAACGAGGCGGACTTGAAAGCGGGGCAGAATAGCAGGAAACAGATTTCAAGAGGTATGTTGGAATCGCCTTTAAAGCACAGGAAGAGGGGCACAACTTTTACAATGATGCACTTGGCCAAACAGGGCGTATGCATTTTCTCCTGAATATATTCAGGAGAAAACGCATACGCCCTGTTTGGCCAAGCAAGAAAGCGGGCAATTCAAATCTGCACTACAAAGAAGTATCACTTCCCACCGGTCAAAAGGGACATCCACAAAATGTGTAAAAACCAGAAAGGCAAGACAGGCCCTGGAGAACAGGGAGCCTTGTTATGCTGATGGGCTGGATGTAATTTGCCATTTGCCTCTGTGGAGGAGTGTGTTGTGTTCCCTATAACAAGGAAACAACAGAGCTACAGAGCCAAGGGCACTTCAAGTCTAGGGAATATACCTTGGGAAAACTGAAAATCAATAAGACAGAGCCACCCCAAAATTTAGGGCTGCACTGCTTACAAGAACCTCAACTTGGGTACACCTTAAATATCCCAGGAAATATAAAAATGGTTCAAAAAATTGTGGTACTTACATACGATGGAATACCCCTCAGCCATTAAATCTACGTCACAAGAAATGTAGCAGCAAAATGAGTGGATTCAGGTACGATGATTCTAAGTGAAATAAGTCACACAGAAAAAGAAACTTATCATAAGATATCACTTATGAAGGTCCTGTATACATGGCTACACATGAACTGAGTAAAGAACGAAAACACAGTCTCACTCTGAGAAAACACTCTTATGCCTGCTTAAGGGGGAAGGAGTGGTGGGGTGATGCATAAAAGCAGAGTTTGATATTAGCAAAGGAAGCGATCCAAAAACCAAATACCGAATAGATAAGACCTTCAACTTCCTCACTGACAGGGACTCAAAACAGCATATTCCACGCAAAGGAATATATCTGACTGCTAAGAATCTTAAAACCTATGTTTTGATATGTCTCCATAAGGAAATCAAGTTTGCCTAGACTGGCATAAACATGGCAGTGAGAATCAGCTCAAACCCACTCTAAGAGACGTTTCTTCATAGAATGCACAATGATAGCCAAAACGCACATGCAAAGCTGCTCAATATCACTAATTATTAGGGAAATGCAAATCAAAACATCAATGAGGTATCACCTCACACCTGTTAGAATTGGCATCATCAGAAAATCTGCAAAGAACAAATTCTGGGGAGGGTGTGCACAAAAGGATCGCTCTTCCACTACTTGTGGGAATGTAAAATGATACAGTCACTGTGGGGAACAGTATGGAGTTTCCTTTAAAAAACTAGAAACATAATTACCATAGGATCCAGCAATCCCAATTTTGGGCATATACCCAGAGAAAACCATAAATCAAAAAGGCACATTCACCGCAATGCTCATTGCAGCACTATTTACAATAGCCAGGTAATGGAAGCAAACTAAATGCCCACAGACGGACGAATGGATAAAGATGTGGTACATATATAAAATGGATTATTACTCAGGCATAAAAAGGAATGAA
The DNA here is from genome assembly GCF_964341445.2 of Mesoplodon mirus. Classification (NCBI taxonomy): domain Eukaryota; kingdom Metazoa; phylum Chordata; class Mammalia; order Artiodactyla; family Ziphiidae; genus Mesoplodon; species Mesoplodon mirus. Next base: position 588 of record NW_028294176.1, on the reverse strand, counting down.
ACTGGGTCATTTGTAGAGACGTCGATGGAACTATAGACTGTCATACAGAGTGAAGTAAGTCAGAAAGAGAAAAACAAATATTGTATATTAATGCCTATATGTGGAACCTAAAAAATGGTACAGATGAACTGGTTTGCAGGGAAGAAATAGAGGCACAGAGGTAGAGAACAAGCGTATGGACACCAAGTGTGGGAAGCCATGGGCTGGTGGTGGTGGGATGAGTTGGGAGATTGGGATTGACCTCTATACATATATAGGCATAAAATACGTAACTAATAATTAACTGCTGTATATAAAAATAAATAAAATTAAATTTCAAAATTTAAAAATAAAATTTAAAAATAAAACAGAAAAAAGTTCTTCCCTTCACACAGATGTATTTATAGGAATGAATTATTTCCATGCTTATATCTATAAATACATAAAAGAGGAATAAAATCTAACTTGAACCAAAAAAGAAAAAAAAAAAAAAACCTGAACCTACGTGTTATACAGAGGAAAACCCTATCAGGGCACGTGCTCCAGCGGTCAACAATTCTGAAATTGGTCAGAGGTGGGGAATCATCTCCCATACAGCCAGCAACCCAC
>NW_028294177.1:0-39000 GCF_964341445.2 Mesoplodon mirus | reverse complement strand
TTACAGGGGTCTTGGAGCATTGTGATGACAAGTGTCATGGAGCCTTGTGATTACAAGGCCATGGAACATCATGATGGATAGCGTCATGGAGCACTGTTATGACAGGGGTAATGGAGCATTGTGGTGAGAAGGGCATGGAGCATTGTGATTACAACTTTTATGGAGCATTGCAATGAAAAAATTGTGCACCGTTGTGATGAAAAGTGCATGGCAAATTGTGATAAAAAGGGTCATGGAGCATTTTTTTGACAAAGGCATGGAGCATTGTGATGACAAGGGTCACGGAGTATTGTGATGAAAAGTTCATGGAGCATTGTGGTTACAAACGACACAGAGCCTTGTGATGACGCGGGCATGGAGCATTGTGATGACAAATGTTATGAAGCATTGTGATGACTGGAGTCACGGAGCATTGTGATGACAGGGGTCATGGTGCATTGTGATGACAAGGGCATGGAACATTGTGATGACAGGGGCATGGAGCATTCGTCTGACAACTTTCATAGATTATTGTGAGGACAGTGGACATGGTGCATTGTGATGACAAGGGCATGGATCATTGTGATGAGAAGGTCATGGAGTACTGTGAAGACAGTTGTCAGGGAGCATAGTGATGACATATGTCATGGTCCATTGCGATGACAATAGCAGGGAGCCTTGTGATGCCAAATGTAATGGAGGATTGTGTTGACAAATATAATGGAGCACTGTGATGTCTAGGGCTTGGAGCATTATGATGACAGGGGCCATTGAGAATTTTCAGGACAAGGTCGTGAAGCATTGTGAGCACAATGTCCTGGAGCATTGTGATGAGAAAAACATGGAGCCTTGTGATGACAAATCTCATGGAGCATACTGATGAAAATGGACATGGACCATTGTGATTACAGGCGTCTTGGAGCATTGGATGAAAAAGCATGGAGCCTTGTCATGACAGGTTTCAAGGAGCATACAGACAACAAGTGTCAGGGAGCATTTTGATGACAAGTGTATTGAGCATCGTGATGACAAAGGTCATGGAGCACTGTGATGAGAAGACCATGGATAACCGTGATGACGAGCGTCATGGTGCATTGTGATGACAAGTGTTTTGGAATATTGTGATCACAAACGTTTGGAGCATTGTTATGACAGAGATCATGGAGCATTTTGATTTCATTATGATGACAATAGCATGAAGCATTATGATGATGGTCATGGTGCATTGTGATGACAGGGTTCATGAAACATTGAGATGAAAATGGGCATGGATCATTGTGGTTACAGGGTTCTTGGAGCATTGTGATGAGAAGGGTCATGGAGCCTTGTGATGAAAAGGCCATGGAACATCGTGATGGCAGGGGTCATGGATCATGTGTATGACAGGGATAATGGAGCATTGTGATGGCAGGGCAAGGAGCATTGTGATGAGAAGGCCATGGAGCATTCTGATGATATGTGTCATGGAGGTTTGTGATGACATGGACATGAAGCAATGTGATGAGATCCTTAATGGAGCATTGTGATGACAATGACATGGAGCATTGTGATGACAAGGGTTATGGATCTTTGTGATGACAACGTCATTGAGCATTTTGATGACAAGGGTGTTGTGCATTGTGATGAGAAGGGTAGGGAGCATTGTGATGACAGGGTCATGGAGCAATTTGATGAAAAGTGTCAAGGAACATTTTGATGACAGTGGTTATGGAACATTGTGATGCCAGGGGTCATCGAACATTGTGATGATAAGTGCATGTAGCATTGTGATGACAGGAGTCATGGCAAATTTTGATGACAGGGATGAGGAAATATTGTGACGAATATTGATGTAACATTGTGACATCAGTGGTGAGAGAGCATTTTGGTGAGAAGTCCATGGAGCATTGTGATGAAAAGGTTCATGGAGCATTGTGATGTCAAGATTGGGGAGCACTGTGATGACAAGCGCATGGTGCATTGGGATGACATGTGTCATGGAGCACTGTGCTGACAAGCGCATGGAGCATTGTGATGACAAGGGTCATGGAGCATTGTGCTGAGAAAGGCATAGAGCATTGTGATGACAAAGTCAAAGAGCATTGTGATGAAAAGTTCATGGAGCATTGTGGTTAAAAAGGTCACAGAGACTGTTGATGACGAAGTCATGGACCATTGTGATGACAAAGGTCATGAAGCATTGTGATAACTGGAGTCACGGAGCATTGTGATGACAGGGGTCATGGAGCATTGTGATAACAAGGGCATGGAGTATTGTGATGACAAGGGCATGGAATATTGGTCTAATAAGTTTCATGGATTATTGTGATGACAGTTGGAATGCCGCATTGTGATGACAACGGCATGGAGCATTGTGATGACCAGGTCATGCAGTATTGGGAAGACAGGTGTCAGGGAGCATTGTGATGGCGTATGTAATGGCCCATTGTGATGACAATGGCATGGAGCATTGTGATGCCTAGTGTCATGGAGGATTCTGATGACAATGGTAATGGAGCATTGTGATGACAATGGCTTGGAGCATTGTGATGACAAGGGTCAGGGAGCATTGTGCTGACAAGTGCATGGAGAATTGTGATGACAAGGGTCATGGAGCATTCTGATGACAAGCTTGTGGAGTATTTTGATGGCAATGGCATGGAGCATTGTGATGAAAACGGCATGGGGCATACTGATGAAAAAGGCATGGAGCCTTTTCGTGACAGGGTTCAAGGAGCATTCTGATGACAAGTGCCAGGGAGCATTGTGATGACAAGTGTATTAAGAATTGTGATGACAAAGGTCATGGAGCATTGTGATGAAAAGGGCATGGAGTATTGTGAGGACAGGCATCATGGAGCGTTGTGATGACAAGTGTTATGGAACATTGTGATCACAAGTGTTTGGAGCATTGTGATGACAGAGGTCATGGATCATTTTGATTTCAAGGAGCATGGAGCATTGTGATGACAAGAGCATGAAGCAATGTGATCCCAAGGTTCATGGATGATTGTGATGACAACGGTAATGGAGTATTGTGATGACAAGCACATAGAGCATTATAATGACAAGGTCATGTAGCATTTTGCTGACAAAGGCATGGAGCATTGTGATGACAAGTGTCATGGCACACTGTGATAACAAGCGTCACGGAGCATTGTGAATACATGGGTCATGTAGCATTGGGATGACAAGGGCAAAGATCATTGTGATGACAAGGGTTTTGGAGCATTGGGCTGAAAATGTTCATGGAGTACTGTGATGACAGGGGTCATGTAGAATTTTGATTTCATTGTGCTGACAATAGCCGTAAGCATTATGATGATTGGCATGATGCATTGTGATGAGAGGGTTCATGCAGCATTGAGATGAAAAGGGGCATGGAGCATTGTGATTACAGGGCTCTTGGAGCATTTTGATGACAAGGGCATGGAGCATTGTGTGGAGAAGGACATGGAACATTCTGATGACATATGTCATGGAGCTTTGTGATGACAAGGGCATGGAGCATTGTGCTTACAGGAGTCTTGGAGCATTGTGATGACAAGTGTCATGGCGCCTTGTGAAGACAAGGCCGTGGAACATTGTGATGGCAGTGGTATTGGAGCATTGTGATGTGAAGGGAATGGAGCATTGTGATTTCAAGGTTTATGGAGCATTGTGATGACAAATTTGTGGACCGTTGGGATGAAAAGCGTGTCACACATTGTGATGACAAGGGTCATGGAGCATTTTTCTGACAAAGGCATGGAGCATTGTGATGACAAGTGTCACGGAGTATTGTGATGAAAAGTTCATGGAGCATTGTGTTTACAAAAGTCACAGAGCCTTGTGATGACATGGGTATCGACCATTGTGATGACAAATGTTATGAAGAATTGTGATGACTGGATTCACGGAGCATTGTGATGATAGGGGTCATGGAGCATTGTGATGAAAAGGTCATGGAGCATTTTGCTGACAAAGGCATGGAACTTTGTGATGACAAGTTTCATGGAGCACTGTGATGACAAGAGTCACGGAGCATTGTGAATACAGGGGTCATGGAGCATTGGGATGACAAGGGCATGGATAATTGTGATGACAAGGGTCATGGAGCCTTGGGCTGAAAATGTTCATTGAGTACTGTGAAGACAGGTGTCATGTAGAATTTTGATTTCATTGTGCTGACAATAGCCGGAAGCATTATGATGATTGGCATGATGCATTGTGATGACAGGGTTCATGGAGCATTGAGATGAAGAGGGGCATGGAGCATTGTGATTACAGGGGTCTTGGAGCATTGTGATGACAAGGGCATTGAGCATTTTGATGAGAAGTACATGGAACATTCTGATGACGTGTCATGGAGCTTTGTGATGACAAGTGCATAGAAAATTGTGATGGCAAGAGTCATGGAGCATTGTTATGACAGGGGTAATGGAGCATTGTGATAAGATGGGCATGGAGCATTGTGATTACAAGGTTAATGGAGCATTGCGATGACAAATTTTTGGACAGTTCGGATGAAAAGTACGTGGCACATTGTGATGACAAGGGTCATGGAGCATTTTTTTGAGTAAGGCATGGAGCATTGTGATGGCAAGGGTCACGGAGCATTGTGATGAAAAGTTCATGGAGCATTGTGGTTACAAAGGTAACAGAGCCTTGTGATGATGTGGGTATCGCCCATCGTGATGACAAATATTATGAAGAATTGTGATGACTGGAGTCATGGAGCATTGTGATGACAGGGGTCATGGAGCATTGTGATGAAAAGGGCATGGAACATTGTGCTGAGAAAGGCATAGAGCATTGTGATGACATGTGTCATGGAGCAGTGTGATGACAAGCGTCTCGGAGCATTGTGAATACAGGGGTCATGGAGCATTGGAAAGACAAGGGCATGGAACATTGTGATGACAAGGGTCATGGAGCACTGGGCTGAAAATGTTCATGGAGTGTTGTGATGACAGGGGTCATGGAGCATTTTGATGACTAGGGAATGGAACATTGTGATGACAAGAGTCCCGGATCATTGTGTTGTCAGGTGTCATGGAGTGCTGTGATGACAGTGGTCATGGAGAATTGTGATGATATTGGCCAGGGAGCATTGTGATGAGTAGGTCGTGGAGCATTGGGCTGAAAATGTTCATGGATTATTGTGAAGACAGGGGTCATGGAGCATTGTGATGACAAGGGAATGGAGCATGGTTATGACAAGGTCCTAGAGCATTGTGATGAGAAGACCATGGAGACTTGTGATGATAAGTCTCATGGAGCATTCTGATGAAAAGGGGCATGGAGCATTGTGATTACAGGGGTCTTGGAGCATTTTGATGACAAGAGCATGGAGCATTGTGATGAGAAGGCCATGAAGCATTCTGATGACATGTGTCATGGAGCTTTTTGATGACAAGGGCATGGAGAATTGTGATGACATGTGTCATGGAGCATTGTGATGACAACAGAATGGAGCATGGTGATGACAAGGTCCTGGGGCATTGTGATGAGAAGACCATGGAGACTTCTGATGAGAAGTCTCATGGAGCATTCTGATGAAAAGGAGCATGGAGCATTGTGATTACAGGTGTCTTGGAGCATTGTGATGACTAGTGCATGGAGCATTGTGATGAGAAGGCCATGGAGCATTCTGATGACATGCATCATGTAGTTTTGTGATGACAAGGGCATGGAGCATTTGTGATTACAGGGATCTTGGAGCATTGTGATGAAAAGTGCATGGATCATTGTTATGAAAAAGGCATGGAGCCTTGTCATGACAGGGTTCATGGAGCATTCTGACGACAAGTGTCAGGAAGCATTGTGTTGACAATTGTATTGAGCACTGTGATGACAAAGATCATGGAGCATTGTGATGAGAAGACCATGGATAATTGTGATGATGAGCGTCATGGGGTGTTGTGATGATAAGTGTTATGGAACCTTGTGATCACAAGGGTTTGGAACATTTTGATGACAGAGGTCATGGAGAATATTGATTTCATTGTGATGACAATATCCTGTAGCATTATGATGATGGGCAGGGTGCATTGTGATGCCAGGGTTCATGGAGCATTGAGATGAAAAGGGGCATGGAACATTGTGATTACAAGGGTCTTGGAGCATTGTGATGACAAGGGCATGGAGCACTGTGATGAGAAGGCCATGGAACTTTCTGATGACATGCGTCATGGAGCTTTGTGATGACAAGGGCATGGAGCATTGTGCTTTCAAGGGTCTGGAGCATTGTGATGACAAGTGTCATGGAACCTTGTGATGACTAGGCCGTGGAACATTTTGATGGCAAGGGTCATGGTGCATTTTTATGACAAGTGTAATGGAGCATTTTGATGAGAAGGGCATGGAACATTGGTATGAAATGTTTCATGGATTATTGTGATGAGAGTGGGCATGGAGCATTGTGATGACAAGGGCACGGAACACTGTGATACATGGGTCATGCAGGATTGTAATGACAAGGGCATGGAGCATTGTGATGAGAAGGGCATCGAGCATTGTGATGACAAGTGTCATGGAGCTTTGTGATGACAAGGGCATGGAGCAATGTGATGAGAGGGTTCATGGAGCATTGTGATGACAATGACATGGAGCATTGTGATGCCAAGGGTCATGGAGCTTTGTGATGACAAGTCATGGAGCATTTTGATGACAAGGGCATGGTGCATTGTGCTGAGAAATGCAGGGAGCATTTTGATGACCAGGTCATGCTGCAATTTGATAAAAAGTGTAAAGGAACATTTTGATGGCAGTGGTTATAGAACATTGTGTTGTCAGGGGTCTTGGAGCTTTGGGATGAAAAGTGTCATGGAGCATTTTGATGACAGGGGTTATGGAACATTGTGATGTCAGGGGTCATGGAACATTGTGATGATAAGGGGATGTAGCATTGTGATGACAGTGTCCTGGAACATTGTGATTACAGGGATGAGGGAGTATTGTGATGACTAGTGATGGAACATTGTGATATCTCTGGTGAGAGAGCATTTTGATGAGAAGTGCATGGACCATTGTGATTACAAGTTTTATGAAGCATAGCAATGACAAGGTTGTGGACCGTTGTGATGAAATGCGCGTGGCACATTGTGATGACTATGTTCATTGAGCATTGTTCTGACAAAGAAATGGAGCTTTGTGATGACAAGGGCATGGAGCATTGTGATTACATGGGTCATGGAGCATTTAGATGACAATGGCGTCGAGCATTTTGATGAGAAGGCCATGGATAATTGTGATGACGCACGTCATGGAGCACAGTAATGACAAGGGTTATGGAGCATTGTGATGACAGTGGCCATGGAGAAATGTGATGACAAGTGTCATGGAGCATTCTGATGACAAGCTTGTGGAGTATTGTGACGACAGTGGCTTGGAGCATTGTGATGAAAAGGGCATGGAGCATTGTGATTAAAAAGGCATGAAGCCATTTCATGACAGGTTTCAAGGAGCATTCTGATGACAAGTGTCAGGGAACATTGTGATGACATGTGTATTGAGAATTGTGATGAAAAAGATCATGGAGCATTTTGACGAAAAGGGCATAGAGTATTGTGATGACAGGCATCATGGAGCGTTGTGATGACAAGTGTTATGGAACATTGTGATCACAAGGGTTTGGAGCATTGTGATGATAGAAGTCATGGATCATTTTGTTTTCAAGGAGCATGCAGCATTGTGATGACAAGGGCATGAAGCAATGTGATCCCAAGGTTCATGGATGATTGTGATGACAATGCTAAGGGAGTATTGTGATGACAAGCAAATGGAGCATTTTGATGGCAAGGTCATGTAGCATTTTGCTGACACAGGCATGGAGCATTGTGATGATAAGGGTCATAGAGCACTTTGATGAGAAGCATCACGGATCACTGTGTTTACAGGGGTCATGGAGCATTGGGATGGCAAGGTCATGGATCATTGTGATGACAAGTGTCATGGAGTATTGGGCTGAAAATATTAATGGAGCATTGTGATGACTAGGGAATGGAGCATTGTGACGACTAGAGTCCCGGATCACTGTGTTGTCAGGGGTCATGGAGCGTTGTGATGACAGTGGTCATGGAGCATTGTGATGATAGGGATCATGAAGCATTGTGATGAGAAGTTCCTGGAGAATTGGCGTGAAAATGTTCAGGAAGTATTGTGACGACAGGGGTCATGGAGCATTGTGATGACAAGGGAATGGAGCACTGTGATGAAAGGTTCCTGGAGCACTGTGATGAGGAGACCATGGAGCCTCGTAATAAGAAGTCTCATGGAGCATTCTGATGAAAAGGGGCATGGAGTATTGTGATTACAGCGGTCTTGGTGCATTGTGATGACAAGGGCATGGAGCATTGTGATTACTGGTGTCTTGGAGCATTGTGATGAAATTGGCATGGATCATTGTTATGAAAATGGTATGGAGCCTAGTCATGACAGGGTTCCAGTAGCATACTGATGAGAAGTGTCAGGGAGCATTGTGATGACATGTGTATAGAGCATTGTGATGACAAAGGTCATGGAGCACTGTGATGAGAAGACCATGGTTAACTGTGATGATGAGCTTCATGGGGCGTTGTGATGATAAGTGTTATGGAACATTGTGATCACAAGGATTTGGAGCATTGGGATGAGATAGATCATCGAATATTTTGATTTCATTGTGATGACAATAGCCTGAAGCATTATGATGATGGGCATGGTGCATTTTGATGACAGGGTTCATGGAGCATTGAGATGCAAAGGGGCATGGAGCATTGTGATTAGAGGGTTCATGGAGCATTGTGATGACAATGGCATGGAGCATTGAGATGCCAATTGTCATGGAGCTTTGTGATGACAAAGGTCATGGAGCATTTTGATGACAAGGGCGTGGTACATTGTGATGAGAAGGGCAGGGAGCATTGTGATGACAGGGTCATAGAGCAATTTGATGAAAAGTGTCATGGAATATTTTAATGACAGGGGTTATGGAACATTGTGATGTCAGGGTTCATGGAGCATTTTGATGAAAAGGATCATGGAGAATTATGATGACAGGGGTTATGGAACATTGTGATGTCAGGGGTCATTGAGCATTTTGAGGAAAAGTGTTATGGAGCATTATGATGACAGGGGTTATGGAACATTGTGATGTCAGGGGTCACCGAACTTTGTGATGATATGTGCATGTAGCATTGCAAAGACAAAAGTCATGGAACATTGTGATGACAGGGGTGAGGGAGTATTGTGATGAATAGTGCTGTAACATTGTGATATCATAGGTGAGAAAGCATTTTGATGAGAAGTGCATGGAGAATTGTGATGACAAGTTTTATGGAGCATCGTGGTGACAAGATTGTGGAGCACTGTGATGACAAGTGCAGGGTGAATTGTGATGACATGGGTCATGGAGCATTGATCTGACAAGCGCATGGAGCATTGTGATGACAAGGGTCATGGAACATTGTGCTGAGAAAGGCATAGAACATTGTGATGACAAGGGTCAAAGAGCATTGTGATGAAAAGTTATTGGAGCATTGTGGTTAAATATGTCACAGAGACTGTTGATGACGAGGGCATGGACCACTGTGATGAAAAAGGTCAGGAATCATTGTGATGAATGGAGGCATGGAGCATTGTGATGACAGGTGTCATGGAGCATTGTGATAACAAGGACATGAAGCATTGTGATGACAAGGGAATGGAGCATTGGTCTAATAATTTTCATGGATTATTGTGATGACTGTTGTAATGGCGCATTGTGATGACCAGGTCATGCAGTATTGTGAAGACAGGTGTCAAGGAGCATTGTGATGACATATGTAATGGCCCATAGTGATGACAATGGCATGGAGCATTGTGATGCCAAGTGTCATGGAGGATTCTGAAGACAAAGGTAATGGAGCATTTTGATGACAATGGCTTGGAGCATTGTGATGACAAGGGTCAGGGAGAATTTTGCTGACAGGTGCAGGGAGAATTGTGATGAAAACGGTCATGAAGTATTCTGATGAGAAGCTTGTGGAGTATTATGATGACAATGGCATGGACACTGTGATGAAAAAGGCATGTGGCATTGTGATGACAAGTGTATTGAGAATTGTGATGACAAATGTCATGGAGCATTGTGATGAGTACGGCATGGAGTATTCTGATGACAGGCATCATGGAGCGTTGTGATGACAAGTGTTATGAAACATTGTGATCACAAGGGTTTGGAGCACTGTGATGACAGAGGTCATGGATCATTTTGATTTCAAGGAGCATGGAGCATTGTGATGACAAGGGCATGAAGCAATGTGATCCCAAGGTTCATGGAGGACTGTGATGACAATGGTAATGGAGTATTGTGATGAAAAGCGAATAGAGCATTGCAATGACAAGGTCAGGTAGCATTTTGCCGACAAAGGCATGGAGCATTGTGATGACAGGTGTCATGGAGCACTGTGATGACAAGCGTCACGGAGCATTGTGAATACAGGGGTCATGGAGCATTGGGATGACAAGGGCATGGATGATTGTGATGACAAGGGTCATGGAGCATTGGGCTGAAAATGTTCATGGAGTATTGTGATGACAGGGATCATGGAGCATTTTGATGACAAGTTTCTGGAGCACTTTGATGAGAAGACAATGGAGACTTGTGATGACAAGTCTCATGGAGCATTCTGATGAAAAGGGACATGTAGCATTGTGATTACAGGGGTCTTGGAGCATTGTGATGACAAGGGCATGGAGCAATGTGATGAGAAGGCCATGGAGCATTCTGATGACATGCGTCATTGAGCTTTGTGATGACAAGGTCATGGAGCATTGTGATTACAGGGGTCTTGGAGAATTGTGATTAAAAGGGCGTGGATCATTGTGATCAAAAAGGCATGGAGACGTGTCATGACAGGGTTCATGGAGCATACTGATGACAAGTGTCAGGGAGCATTGTGATGACAAGTGTATTGAGCATTGTGATATCAAAGGTCATGGAGCATTGTGATGAGGAGACCATGGATAATTGTGATGATGAGTGTCATTGGGTGTTGTGATGATAAGTGTTATGGAACATTGTGATCACAAGGGATTGGAGCATTGTGATGACAGAGGTCATGGAGCATATAGATTTCACTGTGATGACAATAGCCTGAAGCATTATCATGATGGGCCTGATGCATTGTGATGACAGTGTTCATGGAGCATTGAGATGAAAAGGGGCATGGAGCATTGTGATTACAGGGTTCTTGGAGCATTGTGATGTCAAGGGCATGGAGCATTTTGATGAGAAGGACATGGAACATTCTGATGGCATGTGTCATGGAGCTTTGTGATGACAAGGGCATGGAGCATTGTGATTACAGGGGTCTTGGAGCATTGTGATGACAAGTGTCATGGAGCCTTGTGATGACAAGGCCGTGGAATATTGTGATGGCAGGGGTCATGGAACATTGTTATGATAGGGATAATGGAGCATTGTGATGAGAAGGACATGGATCATTGTGAATACAAGGATTATGGAGCATTACCATGACAAATTTGTGGACCGTTGTGATGAAAAGCGCGTAGCATATTGTGATGACCAGGGTCATGGAGCATTTTTCTGACAAAGGCATGGAGCATTTTGATGACAATGGTCACGAAGCATTGTGATGAAAAGTTCATGGAGCATTGTGGTTATGAAGGTCACAGAGCCTTGTGATAACGCGGTCATGGACCATTGTGATGACAAATGTTATGAAGCATTGTGATGACTGGAGTAATGGAGCATTGTGATGACAGTGGACATGGAGCTTTGTGATGACAAGGGCATAGAGCATTTTGGTGACAGGGGCATGGAGCATTGGTCTGACAAGTTTCATAGATTATTGTGATGACAGTGGACATGGTGCATTGTGATGACAAGGGCATGGATCATTGTGATGAGAAGGTCATGCAGTATTGTGAAGACAGCTGTCAGGGAGCATTGTGATGACATATGTAATGGCCCATTGTGGTGACAATGGCATGGAGCATTGTGATGCCAAGTGTCATGGATGATTCTGATGACAAATGTAATGGAGCATTGTGATGACAATGGCTTGGAGCATTGTGATGACAAGGGTTAAGGAGCATTGTGCTGACCAGTGCATGGAGAATTGTGATGACAAGGGTCATGGAGCAATCTGATGACAAACTTGTGGAGTATTATGATGACAACGGCATGGAGCATTGTGATGAAAACGGCATGGGGCATTATGATGAAAAAGGCATGGGGCCTTTTCATGACAGAGTTCAAGGAGCATTCTGACGACAAGTGTCAGGGAGCATTGTGATGACAAGTGTATTGAGAATTGTGATGACCAAGGTCATGGAGCTTTGTGATGAAAAGGGCATGGAGTATTGTGATGACAGGCATCATGGAGCATTGTGATGACAAGTGATATGGAGCATTGTGATCACAAGGCTTTGGAGCATTTTGATGACAGATTTCATGGATCATTTTTATATCAAGGAGCATGGAGCATTGTGATGACAAGGGCATAAAGCAATGTGATCCCAAGGTTCATGGAGGATTGTGATGACAATGGTAATGGAGTATTGTGATGACAAGCACATAGAGCATTGTAATTACAAGGTCATTTAGCCTTTTGCTGACAAAGTCATCTAGCATTGTGATGACAGGTGTCATGGAGCACTGTGATGACAAGCATCACGGAGGATTGTGAACACAGGGGTCATGGAGCATTGGGCTGAAAAGGGCATGCATCATTGTGATGACAAGTATCATGGAGCATTGGGCTGAAAATATTCATGAAGTATTGTGATGACAGGGGACATGGAGAATTGTGATGACATAAGTCATGGAGAATTTTGATTTCATTGTGCTGACAATAGCTGGAAGCATTATAATGATGGGCATGATGCATTGTGATGACAGGGTTCATGGAGCATTGAGATGAAAAGGGAAATGGAGCATTGTGATTACTGGGTTCTTGAGCATTGTGATGACAAGGGCATGGAGCATTGTGATGAGAAATCCATGGAACATTTTGATGACATGTGTCATGGAGCTTTGTGATGACAAGGGCATGGAGCATTGTGATTACAGGGGTCTTGGATCATTGTGATGACAAGTGTCATGGAGCCTTGTGATTACAAGTCCGTGGAACATTGTGATGGCAGGGGTCATGGAGCATTGTGATGAGAAGGGCATGGAGCATTGTGATTACATGGGCACGGAACACTGTGATACATGGGTCATGCAGGATTTTAATGACTAGGGCATGGAGCATTGTGATGAGAAATGCATCGAGCATTGTGATGATAAGTGTCATGGAGCTTTCTGATGACAAGGGCATGGAGCAATGTGATGAGAGGGTTCATGGAGCATTGTGATGACAATGACATGGAGCATTGTGATGCCATGTGTCATGGAGCTTTGTGATGACAAGTCATGGAGCATTTTGATGACAAGGGAATGGTGCATTGTGATGAGAAGTGCAGGGAGCATTTTGATGACCAGGTCATGCAGCAATTTGATAAAAAGTTTAATGGAATATTTTGATGGCATGGGTTATAGAACATTGTGATGCCAGGGTTCTTGGAGCTTTGGGATGAAAAGGGTCATGGAGCATTTTGATGACAGGGGTTATGGAACATTGTTATGTCAGGGGTCATGCAATATTGTGTTGATAAAGGGATGTAGCATTGTGATGACAGGGTCATGGAACATTGTGATTCCAGGGGTGAGCGTGTATTGTGATGACTAGTGATGGAACATTGTGATATCTATGGTGAGAGAGCATTTTGATGAGAAGTTCATGGACCATTGTGATAACAATATTTATGGAGCATTGCAATCATAAGGTTGTGGACAGTTGTGATTAAATGTGCGTGGCACATTGTGATGACAATGATCATGGAGCATTGTTCTGACAAAGAAATTGAGCATTGTGATGACAAGGGTCCCAGAGAATGGTGAGGAAATGTTCATGGAGCATTGTGGTTACAAATGTCACAGAGCCTTGTGATGACGCGGACATGGACCATTGTGATGACAAACGTTATGAACCATTGTGATGACTGGAGCCACAGAGCATTGGGGTGATAGGGGTCATGGAGCATTGTGATGACAATTGCATGGAGCATTGTGATGACAGGGGAATGGAACATTGGTCTGAAAAATTTCATAGATTATTGTGATGACCATGGGCATGGTGCATTGTGATGACAAGGGCATGGAGCATTGTGATGAGAAGGTCATGGAATATTGTGAAGAGAGATGTCAGGGAGCATTGTGATGACATATGTCATGGTCCATTGCGATGACAATGGCATGGAGCATTGTGATGCCAATTGTAATGGAGGATTGTGATGACAAATATAATGGAGCATTGTGATGATTAGGGCTTGCAGCATTATGATGACAAGGGCCATTGAGAATTTTCATGACAAGGTCGTGAAGCATTGTGATGACAAGATCCTGGAGCATTGTGATGACAAAGCTATGGAGCCTTGTGATGACAAGTCTCATGGAGCATACAGATGAAAAGGGGCATGGAGCATTGTGATTACAGGGGTCATGGAACATTGTGATGACAAGGGCATGGAACATTGTGAGGAGAAGACCAAGGAGCATTCTGATGGCATGCGTCATTGAGATTTGTGATGACAAGAGCTTGGAGGATTTTGATTACATGGGTCTTGGAGCATTATGATTAAAAGGGCATGGATCTTTGTGATGAAAAAGGCATGGAGCCTCGTCATGACAGAGTTCAAGGAGCATACAGACAACAAGTGTCAGGGAGCATTTTGATGACAAGTGTATTGAGCATTGTGATGACAAAGGTCATGGAGCATTGTGATTAGAAGACCAAGGATAATTGTGATGAGGAGCATTTAGGGGCATTGTGATGACAAGTGTTATGGAATATGGTGATCACAAGGGATTGGAGCATTGTTATGACAGGGGTCATGGGGCATTTTGATTTCATTGTGATGACAATAGCATGAAGCATTATGATGATAGGCATGGTGCATTGTAATGACAGGGTTAATGGTTCATTGAGATGAAAAAGGGCATGGAGCATTGTGATTACAGGGTTCTTGTAGTGTTGTGATGAGAAGGGTCATGGAGCCTTGTGATGACAAGACCATGGAATATCGTGATGGCAGGGGCATGGAGCATTGTTATGAGAGGGGTAATGGAGCATTGTGATGGCAAGGGCATGGATCATTGTGATGAGAAGGCCATGTAGCATTCTGATGACATGTGTCATCGAGCACTGTGATGACAATGACATGGAGCATTGTGATGCCATGGGTCAGGGCTCTTTGAATTGACAAAGGTCATGGAGCATTTTGATGGCAAAGGCGTTGTGCATTGTGATGAGAAGGGCAGGGAGAATTGTGATGACAGGTTCATGGAGCAATTTGTTGAAAATTTTCATGGAACATTTTGATGACAGGTGTTATGGAACATTGTGATGTCAGGGGTCATCGAACATTTTGATGATAAGTGCATGTAGCATTGTGATGACAGGAGTCATGGAACATTGTGATGACAGGTGGGAGGGAGTATTGTGACAAATAGTGATGTAGCATTGTGATATCAGTGGTGAGAGAGCATTTTGATTAGAAGTGCATGGAGCATTATGATGACAATGTTTATCGAGCATTGTGATGACAAGATTGTAGAGCACTGTGATGACAAGCACATGGTGCATTGTGATGACATGTGTCATGGAGCATTGTGCTGACAAGCGCAAGGAGCATTGTGATGACAAGGATCATGGAGCATTGTGCTGAGAAAGGCATAGAGCATTGTGATGACAAGGGTCAAAGAGCATTGTGATGAAAAGTTCATGGGGCATTGTGGTTAAAATGGTCACAGAGACTGTTGATGATGAGGGCATGGACCATTGTGATGACAAAGGTCATGAAGCATTGTGATGACTGGAGTCACGGTGGATTGTGATGACAGGGGTCAGGGAGCATTGTGATAACAAGGGCATGGAGCACTGTGATGACAAGGGCATGGAACATTAGTCTAATAAGTTCCATGGATTGTTGCGATGACAGTTCGAATGGCACATTGTGATGACAAGGGCATGGAGCATTGTGATGACCAGGTCTTGCAGTATTGTGAAGAGAGGTGTCAGGGAGCATTGTGATGACATATGTAATGGCCCATTGTGATGACAATGGCATGGAGAATTGTGATGACCAGGTCATGCAGTACTGTGAAGAGAGGTGTCATGGAGCATTGTGATGACATATGTAATGGCCCATTGTGATGACAATGGCATGGATCATTGTGATGCCAAATGTCATGGAGGATTCTGATGACAAAGGTTATGGAACATTGTGATGACAATGGCTTGGAGCATTGAGATGACAAGGGTCAGGGAGCATTGTGCTGACAAGTGCATGGAGAATTGTGATGACAAAGGTCATGGAGCATTGTGATGACAAGCTTGTGGAGTATTTTGATGACAGTGGCGTGGAGCATTGTGATGAAAACGGCATGGGGCATTTTGATGAAAAAGGCATGGAGCCTTTTCGTGACAGGGTTCAAGGAGCATTCTGACGACAAGTGTCAGGGAGCATTGTGATGACAAGTGTATTGAGAATTGTGATGACAAAGGTCATGGAGCATTGTGATGAAAAGTGCATGGAGTATTGTGATGACAGGCATCATGGAGCATTGTGATGACAATTGTTATGGAACATTTTGATCACAAGTTTTTGGAGCATTGTGATGACAGAGGTCATGGATCATTTTGATTTAAAGGAGCATGGCGCATTGTGATTACAAGGGCATGAAGCAATGTGATCCCAAGGTTCATGGAGGATTGTTATGACAATGGTAGTGGAGTATTGTGATGACAAGCGCATAGAGCATTGTAATGACAAGGTCATGAAGCATTTTGCTGACAAAGTCATGGAGCATTGTGATGACAGGTGTCGTGGAGCACTGTGATGACAAGCGTCACGGAGCATTGTGAATACAGGGGTCATGGAGCATTGGGATGACAAGGGCATGGATGATTGTGATGACAAGTGTCATGGAGCATTGGGCTGAAAATGTTCATGGAGTATTGTGATTACAGGGGTCGGAGCTTTGTGATGACAGGAGTCCCGGATCATTGTGTTGTCAGGTGTCATGGAGTGTTGTCATGACAGTGGTCATGGAGCATTGTGATGAGAAAGTCAAGGAGCATTGGGCTGAAAACGTTCATCGAGTATTGTGATGACAGGGGCCATGGAGGCTTGTGATGACAAGGTACTGGAGCATTGTGATGAGAAGACCATGGAGACTTGTGATGACAAGTCTAATGGAATATTCTGATGAAAAGGGGCATGGTGCATTGTGATTACAGGGGTCTTGGGGCATTGTGATGACAAGGGCTTGGAGCATTGGGATGAGATGGCCATGGAACGTTCTGATGACATGCATCATGGAGCTTTGTGATGACAAGGGCATGGAGCATTGTGATGAAAAAGGCATGGAGCCTTGTCATGAAATGGTTCAAGGAGCATACTGAGGACAAGTGTCAGGGAGCATTGTGATGACAAGTGTATTGAGCATTGTGATGAAAAAGGTCATGGAGCATTGTGATGAGAAGACCATGTATAATTGTGATGACGAGCGTCATGGGACGTTGTGATGATAAGTGTTATGGAACATTTTGATCACACGGATTTGGAGCATTGTGATGACAGAGATCATGGAGAATTTTGATTTCATTGTGATGACAATAGCATGAAGCATTTTGATGATGGGCATGGTGCATTGTGATGACCGGGTTCATGGATCATTGAAATGAAAAGGGGCATGGAGCATTGTGATTACAGGGGTCTTGGAGCATTGTGGTTAGAAGGGTCATGGAGCCTTGTGATGACAAGACCATGGAACATCGTGATGGCAGGGGTCATGGAGCATTGTTATGACAGGGTTAATGGAGAATTGTGATGGCAAGGGCATGGAACATTGTGATTACAAGGTCATGGATTATTGTGAAGACAGGTGTCAGGGAGCATTGTGATGGCATATTTCATGTTCCATTGTGATGACAATGGCATGGAGCATTGTGATGCCGAGTGTTATGGAGGATTGTGATGACAAAGGTAATGGAGCATTGTGATGACAAGGGCTTGGAGCAATGTGATGAGAGCGTTCATGGAGCATTGTGATGACAATGACATTGAGCATTTTGATGAAAAGTTCATGGCGCATTGTGGTGACAAATTTCACAGAGCCTTGTGATGATGAGGGCATTGACTTGTGGTGACACAGCTCATGGAGTCTTGTGATGACGGGACACACGGAGCATTGTGATGACTGTGGTCATGTAGCATTGTGATGACAGGAGCATGGAGCATTGGTCTGACAAGTTTCATGGATAATTGTGTTGACAGTGGGCATGGCACATTGTGATGACAAGGGCATGGAGCATTGTGATGACAAGGTCATGGAGTATTGTGAAGACAGGTGTCAGGGAGCATTGTGATGGGATATTTCATTTTCCATTGTGATGACAATGGCATGGAGCATTGTGATGCCGAGTGTTATGGAGGATTGTGATGACAAGGGTAATGGAGCATTGTGATGACAAGGGCTTGGAGCATTGTGATGACAAGGGCCATGGAGCATTGTGATGACAAGGGCATGGAGCATTGTGATGACAACGGCCTTTGAGAATTTTGATGAAAAAGTCGTGAAGCATTGTGATGACAAAGGCATGGAGCTTGCTATGACAGGGGTCATGGGACATTGCCATGACAAGTGCATGGAGAATTTTGATGACAAGAGCATGTAACATGGAGATGAGAACTGTCATGGAGCATTGTGATGACAAGGACCTGGAGAATTGTGACGACAAGGGCATGGAGCATTGTGATGACAACGGCCTTTGAGAATTTTGATGAAAAGGTCGTGAAGCATTGTGATGACAAAGGCATGGAGGTTGCTATGACAGGGGTCATGGGACATTGCGATGACAAGTGCATGGAGAATTGTGATGACAAGAGCATGTAACATGGAGATGAGAACTCTCATGGAGCATTGTGATGACAAGGACCTGGAGAATTGTGATGACAAGGGACATGGAGCATTGTGATGACCAGGGCATGGAGCATTGTTATGGCAAGACCGTGGAGCACTGTGATGAGAAGACCATGGATAATTCTGGTGACGAGCATCATGGAGCACTGTAATGACAAGGGGCATGGAGCATTGTGATGATAGGTCTCATGGAGCATTGTGATGACCGGGGTCATGGATCATTGTGATGACAAGGGTCATGGAGTATTCTGATGACAAGCTTGTGCAGTATTGTGATGACAAAGCATTTAACACTGTGATGGGAAGTGTCATGGAACATAGTGATGCCAAGAACGTGGAGAATTGTGATGAAAGGGAACATAGAGCATTGTGATGACCAGGGCATGGAGCATTGTGATGGCAAGACCGTGGAGCACTCTGATGAGAAGACCATGGATAATTGTGATGACGAGCGTCATGGAGTGCTATAATGACAAGCGGCATGGAGCATTGTGTTTACAGGGGTCTTGGAGCATTGTGATGACAAGGGCATGGAGCATTGTGAAGAGAAGGCCATGGAGCATTCTGATGAATGTGTCATGGAGCACTGTGATGACAAGTGCATGTAGCATTGTGATTACAGGTGTCTTTGAGCATTGTGATGAAAAGGGCATAGATCATTGTGATGAAAAAGGCATGGAGCCCTGTAATGACAGTGTTCAAGGAGCATACTGACGACAAGTGTCAGGGAGCATTGTGATGACAAAGGTTATGGAGCATAGTGATGAGAAGACCATGGGTAATTGTGATTATGAGCATCATGGGGTGTTGTGATGAGAAGTGTTATGGAACATTGTGATCCCAACGATTTGGAGCATTGTGATGACAGAGGTCATGGAGCATTTTGATTTCATTGTGAGGAAAATAGCCTGAAGCATTATGATAATGGCCATGGTGCATTGTGATGATAGGATTCATGGAGCTTTGAGATGAAAAGGGGCATGGAGCATTGTGATAAAATGTGTCTTGGAGCATTGTGATGAGAAGTCCATGGAACATTCTAATGACATGCGTCATGGAGCTTTGTGATGACAAGGGCATGGAGCATTGTGATTACAGGGGTCTTGGAACATTGTGATGACAAGTGTCATGGAGCCTTGTGAATGACAAGGCCGTGGAACTTTGTGATGGCAGGGGTCATGGAACATTGTTATGACAGGTGTAATGGAGCATTGTGATGAGAAGGACAGGAAGCATTGGTGTGAAATGTTTCATGGATTATTGTGATGAGAGTGGACATGGAGCATTGTGATGACAAGAGCACGGAACACTGTGATACAATGGTCATAGAGGATTGTAATGACAAGGGCATGGAGCATAGTGATGAGAAGGGCATCGAGCATTGTGATGACATGTGTCATGGAGCTTTGTGATGACAAGGGCATGGAGAAATGTGATGAGAAGGATCATGGAGCATTGTGATGACAATGACATGGAGCATTGTGATGTCAAGGGTCAAGGAGATTTGTGATGACAAAAGTCACGGAGCATTTGGATGACAAGGGCGTGGTGCATTGTGATGAGAAGGCCAGGGAGCATTTTGATGACAGGGTCATGCAGCAATTTGATGAAAATTGTAATGGAATATTTTGATGACAGGGGTTATAGAACATTGGGATGTCAGGGGTCATGGAGCTTTGGGATAAAACGTGTCATGGAGCATTTTGATGACAGGGGTTGTGGAACATTGTGATGTCAGGTGTCATGGAACATTGTGATGATAAGGGGATGTAGCATTGTGATGACAGGGGTCATGGAACATTGTGATTACAGGGGTCTTGGAGCATTGTGATGTCAAGGGTCAGGGAGCCTTGTGATGACAAGGCCGTGGAACATTGTGATGGCAGGGGTCATGGAGCATTTTTATGACAGAGGTAATGGAGCATTGTGATGAGAAGTGCATTGAGCATTGGCCCAAAAGTTTTCATGGATTATTGTGATGAGAGTGGGCATGGAGCACTGTGATGACAAGGGCACGGAACACTGTGATACATGGGTCATGGAGGATTGTGATGAAAAGGGCATGGAGCATTTTGATGAGAAGGGCATCGAGCATTGTGATGACAAGTGTCATGGAGCATTGTCATGACAAGGCCATGGAGCAATGGGATGAGAGCGTTCAGGGAGCATTGTGATGACAATGACATGGAGCATAGTGATGAAAAGGGTCATGGAGCTTTGTGATGACAACGGTCATGGAGCATTTTGATGACAAGCGTGTGGTGCATTGTGATGAGAAGGAAAGGGAGCATTTTGATGACAGTTTCATGCTGCAATTTGATGAAAAGTGTCATGTAACATTTTGCCGACAGGGGATACAGAACATTGTGTTGCCATGGGTCATGGAGCTTTGGGATGAAATGTGTCATGGAGCATTGTGATGACAGTGGTTATGGAATATTGTGATGTCACGGGTCACTGAACATTGTGATTACAGGGTTGAGGGAGGATTGTGATGACTAGTGATGGAATATTGTGATATCTCAGGTGAGAGAGCATTTGGATGAGAAGTGCATGGATCATTGTGATTACAAGGTTTATGGAGCATATCGATGACAAGGTTGTGGATCATTGTGATGAATAGCGCATGGCACATTGTGATGACAAGGGTAATGGAACATTGTTCTGACAAAAGCATGGAGCATTGTGATGACAAGTGTCACGGAGCATTGTGATGAAAAGTTCATGGAGCACTGTGGTTACAAAAGTCACAGAGCCTTGTGATGACGCGGGCATGGACCGTTGTGATGACAAACCTTATGAAGCATTGTGATGACTTGAGTCACGGAGCATTGTGATGTCAAAAGTAATTTAGCATTGTGATGACAATGGCTTGGAGCATTGTGATGACAAGGGTCAGGGAGCATTGTGCTGACAAGTTCATGGATAATTGTGATGAAAAAGGTCATGGAACATTCTGATGACAATCTTGTGGAGTATTTTGATGGCAATGGCATGGAGAATTGTGATGTAAACGGCATGGGGCATACTGATGAAAAAGGCATGGAGCCTTTTCGTGACAGGGTTCAAGGAGCATTCTGATGACAAGTGTCAGGGAGCATTGTGATGACAAGTGTATTGAGAATTGTGATGACAAAGTCATGGAGCATTGTGATGAAAAGGGCATGGAGTATTGTGAGGACAGGCATCATGGAGCGTTGTGATGACATGTGTTATGGAACAAAGTGATCACAAGGGTTTGGAACATTGTGATGACAGAGGTCATGGATCATTTTGATTTCAAGGAGCATGGAGCACTGTGATGACATGGGCATGAAGCAATGTGATCCCAAGGTTCATGGAGGATTGTGATGACAATGGTAATGGAGTACTGTGATGACAATTGCATAGAGCATTGTAATGACAAGGTTATGTAGCATTTGCTGACAAAGGCATGGAGCATTGTGATGACAGGTGTCATGGAGCACTGTGATGACAAGCGTCACGGATCTTTGTGAATACAGGGGTCATGGAGCATTGGGATGACAAGGGCATGGTTCAATGTGATGACAAGGGTCATGGAGCATTGGGCTGAAAATGTTCATGGAGTATTGTGATGACAGGGGTTATGGAGCATTATGATGACTAGGGAATGGAGCATTTTGATGACAAGATTTCCTGATCATTGTGTTGTCAGGTGTCATGGAGTGTTGTGATGACAGTGGTGATGGAGCATTGTGATGATATTGGGAATGGAGCATTGTGATGAGAAGGTTGAGGAGCATTGTGATTACAGGTGTCTTGATGCGTTGTGATGAAATGGGCATTAAGCCTTGTCATGACAGGGTTCAAGAAGCATACTGACGACAAGTGTAAGGGAGCATTGTGATGACAAGTGTATTGAGCATTTGATGACAAAGGTCATGGAGCATTGTGATGAGAAGACCATGGATAATTGTGATGATGAGCGTCATGGGGTGTTGTGATTATAAGTCTTGTGGAACATTGTGATCACAAGGGTTTGGAGAATTATGATGACAGAGGTCATTGGGAATTTAGATTTCATTGTGATGACAATAGCCTGAAATATTATGATGATGGGCATGGTGCATTGTGATGACAGGGTTCATGGAGCATTGAGATGAAAAGGGGCATGGAGCATTGTGATTACAGGGGTCTTGGAGCATTGTGATGACAAGGGCATGGAGCATTGTGAGGAGAAGGACATGGAACATTTTGATGACATGCGTCATGGAGCACTGTGATGACAAGGGCATGGAGCATTGTGATTACAGTGGTCTTGGAGCATTGTGATGACAAGGGTCATGGAGCCTTGTGATGACATGCCGTTGAACAATGTGATGGCAGGTGTCATGGAGCATTGTTATGACAGAGGTAATGGAGCATTGTGATGAGAAGGACATTGAGCTTTGGTCTAAAATATTTCATGGATTATTGTGATGAGAGTGGGCATGGAGCATTGGGATGACAAGGGCACGGAACACTGTGATGCATGGTTCATGGAGGATTGTAATGACAAGGGCATGGAGCATTGTGATGACAATTGTCATGGAGCTTTGTGATGACAAGGGCATGGAGCAATGTGATGAGAGTGTTCATGGAGCTTTGTGATGACAATGACATGGAGCATTGTGATGCCAATGATCATGGAGATTTGTGATAACAAATAACAGGGAGCATTTCGATGACAATGGTGTGGTGCATTGTGGTGGGAAGGGCAGGGAGCATTTTGATGACAGGGTCATGCAGCAATTTGATGAAAATCTAATGGAATATTTTGAGGGCAGGGGTTATAGAACATTGTGCTGCCAGGGATCATTTAGCTTTGGGATGAAAAGGGTCATGGTGCATTTTGATGACAGGGGTTATGGAACATTGTGATGTCTGGGGTCATGGAACATTGTGATGATAAGGGTATGTAGCACTGTGATGACAGTGGTCATGGAACATTATGATTACAGGGGTGAGGGGTACTGTGATGACTAGTGATGGAACATTGTGATATCTCTGGTGAGAGAGCATTTGGATGAGAAGTGCATGGAGCATTGTGATTACAAGGTTTATGGAGCGTAGCGATTACAAGGTTGTGGACCGATATGATGAAAAGCACGTGGCACATTGTGATGACAAGTGTCATGGAGCATTGTTCTGACAAAGGCATGGAGCATTGTGATGACAAAGGTCACAGAGCGTTGTGATGAAAAGTTCATGGAGCATTGTGGTTACAAAGGTCACAGAGCCTTGTGATGACACGGGCAAGGACCGTTTTGATGACAAACGTTATGAAGCATTGTGATGAATGGAGTCACGGAGCATTGTGATGATAGGGGTCATGGAGCATTGTGATGACAAGGGCATGGAGCATTGTGGTGACAGGGGCATGGAGCATTGGTCTGACAAGTTTCATAGATTATTGTGATGACAGTGGACATGGTGCATTGTAATGACAAGTGTATGGATCATGGTGATGAGAAGGTCATGGAGTATTGTGAAGACAGGTGTCAGGGAGCATTGTGATGAAATATGTCATGGTCCATTGTGATGATAATGGCATGGAGCATTGTGATGCTAAATGTAATGGAGGATTTTGATGACAAATAAAATGGAGCATTGTGATGACTAGGGCTTGGAGCAATATGATGACAAGGGCTAATGAGAATTTTCATCACAAGGTCGTGAAGCATTGTGATGAATGGTGTCATGGAGCATTGTGATGACAAGGGCATGGAGCATTGGTCTAATAAGTTTCATGGATTATTGCGATGACAGTTGGAATGGCGCAGTGTGATGACAAGGGCATGGAACATTGTGAGGACCAAGTCATGCAGTATTGTGAAGACAGGTGTCAGGGAGCATTGTGATGAGATATGTAATGGCCCATTGTGATGACAATGGCATAGCGCATTGTGACGCCAAGTGTCATGGAGGATTCTGATGACAAAGGTAATGGAGCATTGTGATGACAATGGCTTGGAGCATTGTGATGACAAGGGTCAGGGAGCATTGTGCTGACAAGTGCATGGAGAATTGTGATGACAAGGGTCATGGAGCATTCTGATGACAAGCTTGTGGAGTATTTTGATGGCAATGGCATAGAGCATTGTGATGAAAACGGCATGGGGCATACTGATGAAAAAGGCATGGAGCCTTTTCGTGACAGGTTTCAAGGAGCATTCTGACGACAAGATTCAGGAAGCATTGTAATGACAAGTGTATTTAGAATTGTGATGACAATGGTCATGGAGCATTGTGATGAAAAGGCCATGGAGTATTGTAATGACAGGCATCATGCACCGTTGTGATGACAAGTTTTATGGAACATTGTGATCACAAGGGTTTGGAGCATTGTGATGACAGAGGTCATGGATCATTTTGATTTCAAGGAGCATGGAGCACTGTGATGACAAGGGCATGAAGCAATGTGATCCCAAGGTTCATGGAGGATTGTGATGACAATGGTAATGGAGTACTGTGATGACAAGCGCATAGAACATTGTAATGACAAGGTCATGTAGCATTTGCTGACAAAGGCATGGAGCATTGTGATGAGAGGTGTCATGGAGCACTGTGATGAGAAGCGTCACGGAGCTTTGTGAATGCAGGGGTCATGGAGCATTCGGATGACAAGGGCATGGTTCAATGTGATGACAAGGGTCATGGAGCATTGGGCTGAAAATGTTCATGGAGTATTGTGATGACAGGGGTCATGGAGCATTGTGATGACTAGGGAATGGAGCATTTTGATGACAAGAGTTCCGGATCATTGTGTTGTCAGGTGTCATGGAGTGTTGTGATGACAGTGGTCATGGAGCACTGTGATGATTTTGGCCCTGGAGCATTGTGATGAGAAGGTTGTGGAGCATTGTGATTACAGGTGTCTTGATGCATTGTTATGTAATGGGCATGGATCATTGTGATGAAAAAGGCATTGAGCCTTGTCATGACAGGGTTCAAGAAGCATACTGACGACAAGTGTCAGCGAGCATTGTGATGACAAGTGTATTGAGCATTTGATGACAAAGGTCATGGAGCATTGTGATGAGAAGACCATGGATAATTGTGATGATGAGCGTCATGAGGTGTTGTGATGATTAGTCTTATGGAACATTGTGATCACAAAGGTTTGGAGCATTATGATGACAGAGTTCATGGAGAATTTAGATTTCATTGTGATGACAATAGCCTGAAACATTATGATGATGGGCATGGTGCATTGTGATGACAGTGTTCATGGAGCATTGAGATGAAAAGGGGCATGGAGCATTGTGATTACCGGGGTCTTGGAGCATTGTGATTACAAGGGCATGGAGCATTGTGATGAGAAAGCCATGGAACATTCTGATGACATGCGTCATGGAGCACTGTGATGACAAGGGCATGGAGCATTGTGATTACAGGGGTCTGGGAGCATTGTGATGACAAGGGTCATGGAGCCTTGTGATGACATGCCGTTGAACAATGTGATGGCAGGTGTCATGGAGCATTGTTATGACAGAGGTAATGGAGCATTGTGATGAGAAGGGCATTGAGCTTTGGTCTAAAATGTTTCATGGATTATTGTGATGAGAGTGGGCATGGAGCATTGGGAGGACAAGGGCACGGAACACTGTGATGCATGTTTCATGGAGGATTGTAATGACAAGGGCATGGAGCATTGTGATGAGAAGGGCATGGAGCATTGTGATGACAAGTGTCATGGAGCTTTGTGATGACAAGGGCATGGAGCAATGTAATGAGAGTGTTCATGGAGCATTGTGATGACAATGACACGGAGCATTGTGATGCCAATGGTCATGGAGATTTGTGATGACAAATAAGAGGGAGCATTTCGATGACAATGGTGTGGTGCATTGTGATGAGAAGGGAAGGGAGCATTTTGATGAAAGGGTCATGCAGCAATTTGATGAAAATGTAATGGAATATTTTGAGGGCAGGTGGTTTAGAACATTGTGATGTCAGGGGTCATGGAGCTTTGGGATGAAAAGGGTCATGGTGCATTTTGATGACAGGGGTTATGGAACATGTGATGTCATGGGTCATGGAATATTGTGATGATAAGGGTATGTAGCACTGTGATGACAGGGGTCATGGAACATTATGATTACAGGGGTGAGGGGTATTGTGATGAGTAGTGATGGAACATTGTGTTATCTCTGGTGAGAGAGCATTTGGATGAGAAGTGCATGGAGCACTGTGATTACAAGGTTTATGAAGCATAGTGATTACAAGTTTGTGGACCGATGTGATGAAATGCACGTGGCACATTGTGATGACAAGGGTCATGGAGCACTGTTCTGACAAAGGCATGGAGCATTTTGATGACAAGGGTCACGGAGCATTGTGATGAAAAGTTCAAGGAGCATTGTGGTTACAAAGGTCACAGAGCCTTGTGATGACACGGGCAAGGACCGTTTTGATGACAAACGTTATGAAGCATTGTGATGACTGGATTAATGGAGCATTGTGATGTTAGGGGTCATGGAGCATTGTGAGGACAAAGGCATGGAACATTGTGGTGACAGGGGCATGGAGCATTGGTCTGACAAGTTTCATAGATTACTGTGATGACAGTGTACATGGTGCATTGTAATGACAAGTGTATGGATCATGGTGATGAGAAGGTCATGGAGTATTGTGAAGACAGGTGTCAGGGAGCATTGTGATGACATATGTCATGGTCCATTGCGATGATAATGGCATGGAGCATTGTGATGCTAAATGTAATGGAGGATTGTGATGACAAATATAATGGAGCATTGTGATGACTAGGGCTTGGAGCAATATGATGACAAGGGCTATTGAGAATCTTCTTCACAAAGTTGTGAAGCACTGTGATGACAAGGTCCTGGAGCATTGTGATGAGAAATCCATGGAGCCTTGTGATGACAAGTCTCATATAGCATACTGATGAAAAGGGGCATGGACCACTGTGATTACAGGGGTCTTGGAACATTGTGATGACAAGGGCATGGAGCACTGTGAAGAGAAGGCCAAGGAGCATTCTGAGGACATGCGTCATTGAGCTTTGTGATGACCAGCACATGGAGCATTTCGATTACAGGGGTCTTGTAGCAGTGTGATGAAAAGGGCATGGAACATTGTGATGAAAAATGCATGGAGCATTGTTATGACAGGGTAAATGGAGAATTGTGATGGCAAGGGCATGGAACATTGTGATTACAAGGTCATGGATTATTGTGAAGACAGGTGTCAGGGAGCATTGTGATGGCATATTTCATGTTCTATTGTGATGACAATGGCATGGAGCATTGTGATGCCGAGTGTTATGGAGGATTGTGATGACAAAGGTAATGGAGCATTGTGATGACAAGGGCTTGGAGCAATGTGATGAGAGCGTTCATGGAGCATTGTGATGACAATGACATTGAGCATTTTGATGAAAATTTCATGGAGCATTGTGGTGACAAATTTCACAGAGCCTTGTGATGATGAGGGCGTTGACTTGTGGTGACACAGGTCATGGAGTCTTGTGATGACGGGACACACGGAGCATTGTGATGACTGTGGTCATGTAGCATTGTGATGACAGGAGCATGGAGCATTGGTCTGACAAGTTTCATGGATAATTGTGTTGACAGTGGGCATGGCACATTGTGATGACAAGGGCATGGAGCATTGTGATGACAAGGTCATGGAGTATTGTGAAGACAGGTGTCAGGGAGCATTGTGATGGGATATTTCATTTTCCATTGTGATGACAATGGCATGGAGCATTGTGATGCCGAGTGTTATGGAGGATTGTGATGACAAGGGTAATGGAGCATTGTGATGACAAGGGCTTGGAGCATTGTGATGACAAGGGCCATGGAGCATTGTGATGACAAGGGCATGGAGCATTGTGATGACAACGGCCTTTGAGAATTTTGATGAAAAGGTCGTGAAGCATTGTGATGACAAAGGCATGGAGCTTGCAATGACAGGGGTCATGGGACATTGCGATGACAAGTGCATGGAGAATTGTGATGACAAGAGCATGTAACATGGAGATGAGAACTCTCATGGAGCATTGTGATGACAAGGACATGGATAATTGTGATGACAAGGGACATGGAGCATTGTGATGACCAGGGCATGGAGCATTGTTATGGCAAGACCGTGGAGCACTGTGATGAGAAGACCATGGATAATTCTGGTGACGAGCATCATGGAGCACTGTAATGACAAGGGGCATGGAGCATTGTGATGATAGGTCTCATGGAGCATTGTGATGACCGGGGTCATGGATCATTGTGATGACAAGGGTCATGGAGTATTCTGATGACAAGCTTGTGCAGTATTGTGATGACAAAGCATTTAACACAGTGATGGGAAGTGTCATGGAACACAGTGATGCCAAGAACGTGGAGAATTGTGATGAAAGGGAACATAGAGCATTGTGATGACCAGGGCATGGAGCATTGTGATGGCAAGACCGTGGAGCACTGTGATGAGAAGACCATGGATAATTGTGATGACGAGCGTCATGGAGTGCTATAATGACAAGCGGCATGGAGCATTGTGTTTACAGGGGTCTTGGAGCATTGTGATGACAAGGGCATGGAGCATTGTGAAGAGAAGGCCATGGAGCATTCTGATGAATGCGTCATGGAGCACTGTGATGACAAGTGCATGTAGCATTGTGATTACAGGTGTCTTTGAGCATTGTGATGAAAAGGGCATAGATCATTGTGATGAAAAAGGCATGGAGCCCTGTAATGACAGTGTTCAAGGAGCATACTGACGACAAGTGTCAGGGAGCATTGTGATGACAAAGGTTATGGAGCATAGTGATGAGAAGACCATGGGTAATTGTGATTATGAGCATCATGGGGTGTTGTGATGAGAAGTGTTATGGAACATTGTGATCCCAACGGTTTGGAGCATTGTGATGACAGAGGTCATGGAGCATTTTGATTTCATTGTGAGGAAAATAGCCTGAAGCATTATGATAATGGGCATGGTGCATTGTGATGATAGGATTCATGGAGCTTTGAGATGAAAAGGGGCATGGAGCATTGTGATAAAAAGTGTCTTGGAGCATTGTGATGAGAAGTCCATGGAACATTCTAATGACATGCGTCATGGAGCTTTGTGATGACAAGGGCATGGAGCATTGTGATTACAGGGGTCTTGGAACATTGTGATGACAAGTGTCATGGAGCCTTGTGAATGACAAGGCCGTGGAACTTTGTGATGGCAGGGGTCATGGAACATTGTTATGACAGGTGTAATGGAGCATTGTGATGAGAAGGACAGGAAGCATTGGTGTGAAATGTTTCATGGATTATTGTGATGAGAGTGGACATGGAGCATTGTGATGACAAGAGCACGGAACACTGTGATACAATGGTCATAGAGGATTGTAATGACAAGGGCATGGAGCATAGTGATGAGAAGGGCATCGAGCATTGTGATGACATGTGTCATGGAGCTTTGTGATGACAAGGGCATGGAGAAATGTGATGAGAAGGATCATGGAGCATTGTGATGACAATGACATGGAGCATTGTGATGTCAAGGGTCAAGGAGATTTGTGATGACAAAAGTCACGGAGCATTTGGATGACAAGGGCGTGGTGCATTGTGATGAGAAGGCCAGGGAGCATTTTGATGACAGGGTCATGCAGCAATTTGATGAAAATTGTAATGGAATATTTTGATGACAGGGGTTATAGAACATTGGGATGTCAGGGGTCATGGAGCTTTGGGATAAAACGAGTCATGGAGCATTTTGATGACAGGGGTTGTGGAACATTGTGATGTCAGGTGTCATGGAACATTGTGATGATAAGGGGATGTAGCATTGTGATGACAGGGGTCATGGAACATTGTGATTACAGGGGTCTTGGAGCATTGTGATGAGAAGGGTCATGGAGCCTTGTGATGACAAGGCCATGGAACATCGTGATGGCAGGGGTCATGGAGCATAGTTATGACAGGCGTAATGGAACATTGTGATGGCAATGGCATGGAGGATTGTGATGAGAAGGCCATGGAGCATTCTGATGACATGTGTCATGGAGCTTTGTGATGACAACGGCATGGAGCAATGTGATGAATGCGATCATGGAGCATTGTGATGAAGATGACATGGAGCATTGTGATGCCAAGGGTCATGGATCTTTGTGATGACAAAGGCCATGGAGGATTTTGATGACAAGGGCGTTGTGCATTGTGATGAGAAGGGCAGGGAGCATTGTGATGACAGGGTCATGGAGCAATTGGATGAAATGTGTCATGGAACATTTTGATGACAGGGGTTATTGAACATTGTGATGCCAGGGGTCATGGAGCATTTTGATGAAAAGGTTTTGGGAGCATTTTGATGACAGGGGTTATGGAACATTGTGATGTCAGGGGTCATCGAACATTGTGATGATATGTGCACGTACAATGGTGATGACAGGAGTCATGGATCATTGTGATGACAGGGGTGAGGGAGTATTGTGACAAATAGTGATGTAACATTGTGATATCTGTGGTGAGAGAGCATTTTGATGAGAAGTGCATGGAGCATTGTGATGACAAGGTTTATGGATCATTGTGATGCCACGATTGTGGAGCACTGTGATGACAAGTGCATGGTGCATTGTGATGACATGTGTCATGGAGCATCGTGCTGACAAGCACATGGAGCATTGTGATGACAAGGGTCATGGAGCATTGTGCTGAGAAAGGCATAGAGAATTGTGATGACAAGGATCAAAGAGCATTGTGATGAAAAGTTCATGGAGCATTGTGATGACAAGGGTCATGGAGCATTGTGATAACAAGGGCATGGAGCATTGGTCTAATAAGTTTCATGGATTATTGCGATGACTGTTGGAATGGTGCATTGTGGTGACAAGGGCATGGAGCATTGTGATGACCAGGTCATGCAGTATTGTGAAGACTGGTGTCAGGGAGCATTGTGTTGACATATATAATCGCCCATTGTGATGACAATGGCATGGAGCATTGTGATGCC
Source organism: Mesoplodon mirus (assembly GCF_964341445.2). Classification (NCBI taxonomy): domain Eukaryota; kingdom Metazoa; phylum Chordata; class Mammalia; order Artiodactyla; family Ziphiidae; genus Mesoplodon; species Mesoplodon mirus. The sequence continues at coordinate 7,079 of NW_028294177.1, read as the reverse complement.
AAGTGTCATGGAGGATTCTGATGACAAAGGTAATGGTGCATTGTGATGACTATAGCTTGGAGCATTGAGATGACAAGGGTCAGGGAGCATTGTGCTGACAAGTGCATGGAGAATTGTGATGACAAGTGTCATGGAGCACTGTGATGAGAAGGACATGGATCATTGTGATGAAAAAGGCATGGAGCCTTGTCATGACAGGGTTCACGGAGCATACAGACCACAAGTGTCAGGGAGCATTTTGATGACAAGTGTAATGAGCATTGTGATGACAAAGGTCATGGAGCATTTTGATGAGAAGACCATGGATACTTGTGATGACGAGTGTCATGGGGCACTGTGATGACAAGAGTTATGGAATATTGTGATCACAAGGTTTTGGAGCATTGTTATGACAGAGGTCATGGAGCATATTGATTTCATTGTGATGACAATAGCCTGAAGCATTGTGATGATGTCATGGTGCATTGTGATGACACGGTTCATGGATCATTGAGAAGAAAATGGGCATGGAGCTTTGTGATTACAGGGGTCTTGGAGCCTTGTGATGACAAGTGTCATGGAGCCTTGTGATTACAAGGCCATGGAACATCGTGATGGATGGCGTCATGGAGCACTGTTATGACAGGGGTAATGGAGCATTGTGATGAGAAGGGCATGGAGCATTGTGATTACAAGTTTTATGGAGCATTGCAATGAGAAAATTGTGGACCGTTGTGATGAAAAGTGCGTGGCAAATTGTGATGAAAAGGGTCATGGAGCATTTTTTTGACAAAGGCATGGAGTATTGTGATGACAAGGGTCACGGAGTATTGTGATGAAATGTTCATGGAGCATTGTGGTTACAAACGACACAGAGCCTTGTGATGACGCGGGCATGGAGCATTGTGATGACAAATGTTATGAAGCATTGTGATGACTGGAGTCACGGAGCATTGTGATGACAGGGGTCATGGTGCATTGTGATGACAAGGGCATGGAGCATTGTGATGACAGGGGCATGGAGCATTCGTCTGACAACTTGCATAGATTATTGTGAGGACAGTGGACATGGTGCATTGTGATGACAAGGGCATGGATCATTGTGATGAGAAGGTCATGGAGTACTGTGAAGACAGTTGTCAGGGAGCATTGTGATGACATATGTCATGGTCCATTGCGATGACAATAGCAGGGAGCCTTGTGATGCCAAATGTAATGGAGGATTGTGTTGACAAATATAATGGAGCACTGTGATGTCTAGGGCTTGGAGCATTATGATGACAAGGGCCATTGAGAATTTTCAGGACAAGGTCGTGAAGCATTGTGATGACAATGTCCTGGAGCATTGTGATGAGAAAAACATGGAGCCTTGTGATGACAAATCTCATGGAGCATACTGATGAAAATGGACATGGACCATTGTGATTACAGGCGTCTTGGAACATTGTGATGACATGTGCATTGAGCATTGTGAGGAGAAGGCCACGAGCATTCTGAAGACATGCGTCCTTTAGCTTTGTGATGACAAGGGCATGGAGCATTGTGATTACAGGGGTCTTGGAGCATTGTGATGAAAAAGCATGGAGCCTTGTCATGACAGGGTTCAAGGAGCAGACAGACAACAAGTGTCAGAGAGCATTTTGATGACAAGTGTATTGAGCATCGTGATGATAAAGGTCATGGAGCATTGTGATGAGAAGCCCATGGATAACTGTGATGACGAGCGTCATGGTGCATTGTGATGACAAGTGTTTTGGAATATTGTGATCACAAGCGTTTGGAGCATTGTTATGACAGAGATCATGGAGCATTTTGATTTCATTATGATGACAATAGCATGAAGCATTATGATGATGGTCATGGTGCATTGTGATGACAGGGTTCATGAAACATTGAGATGAAAATGGGCATGGATCATTGTGGTTACAGGGTTCTTGGAGCATTGTGATGAGAAGGGTCATGGAGCCTTGTGATGACAAGGCCATGGAACATCGTGATGGCAGGGGTCATGGATCATGGGTATGACAGGGATAATGGAGCATTGTGATGGCAGGGCAAGGAGCATTGTGATGAGAAGGCCATGGAGCATTCTGATGATATGTGTCATGTAGGTTTGTGATGACAAGGACATGAAGCAATGTGATGAGAACCTTAATGGAGCATTGTGATGACAATGACATGGAGCATTGTGATGACAAGGGTTATGGATCTTTGTGATGACAAAGTCATGGAGCATTTTGATGACAAGGGCGTTGTGCATTGTGATGAGAAGGGTAGGGAGCATTGTGATGACAGGGTCATGGAGCAATTTGATGAAAAGTGTCAAGGAATATTTTGATAAGAGTGGTTATGGAACATTGTGATGCCAGGGGTCATCGAACATTGTGATGATAACTGCATGTAGCATTGTGATGACAGGAGTCATGGCAAATTTTGATGACAGGGGTGAGGGAATATTGTGACGAATATTGATGTAACATTGTGACATCAGTGGTGAGAGAGCATTTTGGTGAGAAGTCCATGGAGCATTGTGATGAAAAGGTTCATGGAGCATTGTGATGTCAAGATTGGGGAGCACTGTGATGACAAGCGCATGGTGCATTGGGATGACATGTGTCATGGAGCACTGTGCTGACAAGCGCATGGAGCATTGTGATGACAAGGGTCATGGAGCATTGTGCTGAGAAAGGCATAGAGCATTGTGATGACAAAGGTCAAAGAGCATTGTGATGAAAAGTTCATGGAGCATTGTGGTTAAAAAGGTCACAGAGACTGTTGATGACGAGGTCATGGACCATTTTGATGACAAAGGTCATGAAGCATTGTGATAACTGGAGTCACGGAGCATTGTGATGACAGGGGTCATGGAGCATTGTGATAACAAGGGCATGGAGTATTGTGATGACAAAGGCATGGAATATTGGTCTAATAAGTTTCATGGATTATTGTGATGACAGTTGGAATGCCGCATTGTGATGACAACGGCATGGAGCATTGTGATGACCAGGTCATGCAGTATTGGGAAGACAGGTGTCAGGGAGCATTGTGATGACATATGTAATGGCCCATTGTGATGACAATGGCATGGAGCATTGTGATGCCAAGTGTCATGGAGGATTCTGATGAGAAAGTTAATGGAGCATTGTGATGACAATGGCTTGGAGCATTGTGATGACAAGGGTCAGGGAGCATTGTGCTGACAAGTGCATGGAGAATTGTGATGACAAGGGTCATGGAGCATTCTGATGACAAGCTTGTGGAGTATTTTGATGGCAATGGCATGGAGCATTGTGATGAAAACGGCATGGGGCATACTGGTGAAAAAGGCATGGAGCCTTTTCGTGACAGGTTTCAAGGAGCATTCTGATGACAAGTGTCAGGGAGCATTGTGATGACAAGTGTATTGAGAATTGTGATGACAAAGGTCATGGAGCATTGTGATGAAAAGGGCATGGAGTATTGTGAGGAGAGGCATCATGGAGCGTTGTGATGACAAGTGTTATGGAACATTGTGATCACAAGGGTTTGGAACATTGTGATGACAGAGGTCATGGATCCTTTTGATTTCAAGGAGCATGGAGCATTGTGATGACAAGGGCATGAAGCAATGTGATCCCAAGGTTCATGGATGATTGTGATGACAACGGTAATGGAGTATTGTGATGACAAGCACATAGAGCATTATAATGACAAGGTCATGTAGCATTTTGCTGACAAAGGCATGGAGCATTGTGATGACAAGTGTCATGGCACACTGTGATAACAAGCGTCACGGAGCATTGTGAATACAGGCGTCATGTAGCATTGGGATGACAAGGGCAAAGATCATAGTGATGACAAGGGTCATGGAGCATTGGGCTGAAAATGTTGATGGAGTATTGTGATGACAGGGGTCATGGAGCATTGTGATGACAGAGGTCATGGAGAATTTTGATTTCATTGTGCTGACAGTAGCCGGAAGCATTATGATGATTGGCATGATGCATTGTGATGAGAGGGTTCATGGAGCATTGAGATGAAAAGGGGCATGGAGCATTGTGATTACAGGGCTCTTGGAGCATTTTGATGACAAGGGCATGGAGCATTGTGTGGAGAAGGACATGGAACATTCTGATGACATGTGTCATGGAGCTTTGTGATGACAAGGGCATGGAGCATTGTGCTTACAGGAGTCTTGGAACATTGTGATGACAAGTGTCATGGAGCCTTGTGAAGACAAGGCCGTGGAACATTGTGATGGCAGTGGTATTGGAGCATTGTTATGACCGGGGTAATGGAGCATTGTGATGAAAAGGGAATGGAGCATTGTGATTTCAAGGTTTATGGAGCATTGCTATGACAAATTTGTGGACCGTTGGGATGAAAAGCGTGTTGCACATTGTGATGACAAGGGTCATGGAGCATTTTTCTGACAAAGGCATGGAGCATTGTGATGATAAGTGTCACGAGCATTGTGATGAAAAGTTCATGGATCATTGTGTTTACAAACGTCACAGAGCCTTGTGATGACATGGGTATCGACCACTGTGATGACAAATGTTATGAAGAATTGTGATGACTGGAGTCACGGAGCATTGTGATGACAGGGGTCATGGAGCATTGTGATGAAAAGGGCATGGAGCATTTTGCTGACAAAGGCATGGAGCATTGTGATGACAAGTTTCATGGAGCACTGTGATGACAAGCGTCACGGAGCATTGTGAATACAGGGGTCATGGAGCATTGGGATGACAAGGGCATGGATAATTGTGATGACAAGTGTCATGGAGCCTTGGGCTGAAAATGTTCATGGAGTACTCTGATGACAGGGGTCATGTAGAATTTTGATTTCATTGTGCTGACAATAGCCGGAAGCATTATGATGATTGGCATGATGCATTGTGATGACAGGGTTCATGGAGCATTGAGATGAAGAGGGGCATGGAGCATTGTGATTACAGGGGTCTTGGAGCATTGTGATGACAAGGGCATTGACCATTTTGATGAGAAGTACATGGAACATTCTGATGACGTGTCATGGAGCTTTGTGATGACAAGGGCATAGAAAATTGTGATGGCAGGGGTCATGGAGCATTGTAATGACTAGGGAATGGAGCATTGTGATGACAAGAGTCCCGGATCATTGTGTTGTCAGGTGTCCTGGAGTGTTGTGATGACAGTGGTCTTGAAGCATTGTGATGATATTGGTCTTGGAGCATTGTGATGAGAAGGTCATGGAGCATTGGGCTGAAAATATTCATGGAGTATTGTGATGACAGGGGTCATGGAGCATGGTGATGACAAGGGAATGGAGCATGGTGATGACAAGGTCCTGGAGCACTGTGATGAGTAGACCATGGAGACTTGTGATGACAAGTCTCATGGAGCATTCTGATGACAAGGGGCATGGAACATTGTGATTACAGTGGTCTTGGAGCATTGTGATGACAAGGGCATGGAGCATTGTGAGGAGAAGGCCATGGAACTTTCTGATGACATGCGTCATGGAGCACTGTGATGACAAGGGCATGGAGCATTGTGATTACAGGGGTCTTGGAGCATTGTGATGACAAGGGTCATGGAGCCTTGTGATGACATGCCGTTGAACAATGTGATGGCAGGTGTCATGGAGCATTGTTATGACAGAGGTAATGGAGCATTGTGATGAGAAGGACATTGAGCTTTGGTCTAAAATGTTTCATGGATTATTGTGATGACAGTTGGAATGGCGCATTGTGATGACAAGGGCATGGAGCACTGTGATGCCAAGTGTCATGTAGGATTCTGATGACAAAGTAATGGAGCATTGTGATGACAATGGCTTGGAGCATTGTGATGAAAAGGGTCAGGGAGCATTGTGCTCACAAGTGCATGGAGAATTGTGATGACAAGGGTCATGGAACATTCTGATGACAAGCTTGTGGAGTATTTTGATGACAATGGCATGGAGCATTGTGATGAAAATGGCATGGGGCATTGTGATGAAAAAGGCATGGAGCCTTTTCGTGACAGGTTTCAAGGAGCATTCTGACGACAAGTTTCAGGAAGCATCGTAATGACAAGTGTATTTAGAATTGTGATGACAATGGTCATGGAGCATTGTGATGAAAAGGCCATGGAGTATTGTGATGACAGGCATCATGCACCGTTGTGATGACAAATTTTATGGAACATTGTGATTACAAGGGTTTGGAGCATTGTGATGACAGAGGTCATGGATCATTTTGATTTCAAGGATCATAGAGCACTGTGATGACAAGGGCATGAAGCAATGTGATCCCAAGGTTCATGGAGGATTGTGATGACAATGGTAATGGAGTACTGTGATGACAAGCGCATAGAGCATTGTAATGACAAGGTCATGTAGCATTTGCTGACAAAGGCATGGAGCATTGTGATGACAGGTGTCATGGAGCACTGTGATGACAAGCGTCACGGAGCTTTGTGAATACAGGGGTCATGGAGCATTGGGATGACAAGGGCATGGTTCAATGTGATGACAAGGGTCATGGAGCATTGGGCTGAAAATGTTCATGGAGTATTGTGATGACAGGGGTTATCGAGCATTATGATGACTAGGGAATGGAGCATTTTGATGACCAGATTTCCGGATCATTGTGTTGTCAGGTGTCATGGAGTGTTGTGATGACAGTGATCATGGAGCATTGTGATGATATTGGGAATGGAGCATTGTGATGAGAAGGTTGTGGAGCATTGTGATTACAGGTGTCTTGATGCATTGTGATGAAATGGGCATTAAGCCTTGTCATGACAGGGTTCAAGAAGCATACTGACGACAAGTGTAAGGGAGCATTGTGATGACAAGTGTATTGAGCATTTGATGACAAAGGTCCTGGAGCATTGTGATGAGAAGACCATGGATAATTGTGATGATGAGTGTCATGGGGTGTTGTGGTGATAAGTCTTATGGAACATTGTGATCACAAGGGTTTGGAGCATTATGATGACAGAGGTCATGGAGAGTTTAGATTTCATTGTGATGACAATAGCCTGAAACATTATGATGATGGGCATGGTGCATTGTGATGACAGGGTTCATGGAGCATTGAGATGAAAAGGGGCATGGAGCATTGTGATTACAGGGGTCTTGGAGCATTGTG
>NW_028294178.1:0-39012 GCF_964341445.2 Mesoplodon mirus | reverse complement strand
TGAGTAGCAGCATATGTCGATTTGTTACGCTGATCTTGGTTTACTATTCACTATGCTTAGACATTACACGTCCATCTTAGCCGATCGTCATGGGCTAGCATTGAGCATTTGAAAAGGGGTGGATCTATGGAGGAATGTTACTGCATGTTACTAAGATTTTTTTAATTAAAAAGTTAACCCTTAGCCAAGCTACAGAGTAGCAGCATATGTCGATTTGTGACGCTGATCTTGGTTTATTATTCACTATGCTTAGACATTACACGTCCGTGTTAGCCGATCGTCATGGGCTAGCATTGAGCATTTGCAAAGGGGTAGATCTCTCAAGGAATGTTACTGCATGCTGCTAAGAATTTTTTAATTAAAAAGTTAACCCTTAGACAAGCTACAGAGTAGCAGCATATGTCGATTTGTTACGCTGATCTTGGTTTACTATTAACTATGCTTAGACATTACACGTCCACCTTAGCCGATCGTCATGGGCTAGCATTGAGCATTTGAAAAGGGGTGGATCTATGGAGGAATATTATTGCATACTAGTAAGATTTTTTAATTAAAAAGTTAACCCTTAGCCAAGCTACAGAGTAGCAGAATATGTCGATTTGTGACGCTGATCTTGGTTTATTATTCACTATGCTTAGACATTACACGTCCGTGTCAGCCGATCGTCATGGGCTAGCATTGAGCATTTGCAAAGGGGTAGATCTATCAAGGAATGTTACTGCATGCTACTAAGAATTTTTTAATTAAAAAGTTAACCCTTAGGCAAGCTACAGAGTAGCAGCATATGTCGATTTGTTACGCTGATCTTGGTTTACTATTCACTATGCTTAGACATTACACGTCCATCTTAGCCGATCGTCATGGGCTAGCATTGAGCATTTGAAAAGGGGTGGATCTATGGAGGAATGTTACTGCATGTTACTAAGATTTTTTTAATTAAAAAGTTAACCCTTAGCCAAGCTACAGAGTAGCAGCATATGTCGATTTGTTACGCTGATCATGGTTTACTATTCACTATGCTTAGACATTACACGTCCGTGTCAGCCGATCGTCATGGGCTAGCATTGAGCATTTGCAAAGGGGTAGATCTATCAAGGAATGTTACTGCATGCTACTAAGATTTTTTTAATTAAAAAGTTAACCCTTAGCCAAGCTACAGAGTAGTAGCATATGTCGATTTGTTACGGTGATCATGGTTCACTATTCACTATGCTTAGACATTACACTTCCGTGTTAGCCGATCGCCATAGGCTAGCATTGAGCATTTGGAAAGGGGTAGATCTATCAAGGAATGTTACTGCATGCTACTAAGATTTTTTTAATTAAAAAGTTAACCCTTAGACAAGCTACAGAGTAGCACAATAGTCGATTCGTTAGGGTGATCTTCGATTACTATTCACTATGCTTAGACATTACACGTCCACCTTAGCCGATCGTCATGGGCTAGCATTGAGCATTTGAAAAGGGGTGGATCTATGGAGGAATATTACTGCATACTAGTAAGATTTTTTAATTAAAAAGTTAACCCTTAGCCAAGCTACATAGTAGCAGAATATGTCGATTTGTGACGCTGATCTTGGTTTATTATTCACTATGCTTAGACATTACACGTCCGTGTCAGCCGATCGTCATGGGCTAGCATTGAGCATTTGCAAAGGGGTAGATCTCTCAAGGAATGTTACTGCATGCTGCTAAGAATTTTTTAATTAAAAAGTTAACCCTTAGACAAGCTACAGAGTAGCAGCATATGTCGATTTGTTACGCTGATCTTGGTTTACTATTAACTATGCTTAGACATTACACGTCCACCTTAGCCGATCGTCATGGGCTAGCATTGAGCATTTGAAAAGGGGTGGATCTATGGAGGAATATTATTGCATACTAGTAAGATTTTTTAATTAAAAAGTTAACCCTTAGCCAAGCTACAGAGTAGCAGAATATGTCGATTTGTGACGCTGATCTTGGTTTATTATTCACTATGCTTAGACATTACACGTCCGTGTCAGCCGATCGTCATGGGCTAGCATTGAGCATTTGCAAAGGGGTAGATCTATCAAGGAATGTTACTGCATGCTACTAAGAATTTTTTAATTAAAAAGTTAACCCTTAGGCAAGCTACAGAGTAGCAGCATATGTCGATTTGTTACGCTGATCTTGGTTTACTATTCACTATGCTTAGACATTACACGTCCATCTTAGCCGATCGTCATGGGCTAGCATTGAGCATTTGAAAAGGGGTGGATCTATGGAGGAATGTTACTGCATGTTACTAAGATTTTTTTAATTAAAAAGTTAACCCTTAGCCAAGCTACAGAGTAGCAGCATATGTCGATTTGTTACGCTGATCATGGTTTACTATTCACTATGCTTAGACATTACACGTCCGTGTCAGCCGATCGTCATGGGCTAGCATTGAGCATTTGCAAAGGGGTAGATCTATCAAGGAATGTTACTGCATGCTACTAAGATTTTTTTAATTAAAAAGTTAACCCTTAGCCAAGCTACAGAGTAGTAGCATATGTCGATTTGTTACGGTGATCATGGTTCACTATTCACTATGCTTAGACATTACACTTCCGTGTTAGCCGATCGCCATAGGCTAGCATTGAGCATTTGGAAAGGGGTAGATCTATCAAGGAATGTTACTGCATGCTACTAAGATTTTTTTAATTAAAAAGTTAACCCTTAGACAAGCTACAGAGTAGCACAATAGTCGATTCGTTAGGGTGATCTTCGATTACTATTCACTATGCTTAGACATTACACGTCCACCTTAGCCGATCGTCATGGGCTAGCATTGAGCATTTGAAAAGGGGTGGATCTATGGAGGAATATTACTGCATACTAGTAAGATTTTTTAATTAAAAAGTTAACCCTTAGCCAAGCTACATAGTAGCAGAATATGTCGATTTGTGACGCTGATCTTGGTTTATTATTCACTATGCTTAGACATTACACGTCCGTGTCAGCCGATCGTCATGGGCTAGCATTGAGCATTTGCAAAGGGGTAGAACTATCAAGGAATGTTACTGCATGCTACTAAGATGTTTTTAATTAAAAAGTTAACCCTTAGCCAAGCTACAGAGTAGCAGCATATGTCGATTTGTTACGCTGATCATGGTTTACTATTCACTATGCTTAGACATTACACGCCCGTGTTAGCCGATCGTCATGGGCTAGCATTGAGCATTTGCAAAGGGGTAGATCTATCAAGGAATGTTACTGCATGCTACCAAGATTTTTTTAATTAAGAAGTTAACCCTTAGCCAAGCTACAGAGTAGCAGCATATGTCGATTTGTTACGCTGATCATGGTTTACTATTCACTATGTTTAGACATTACACGTCCGTGTTAGCCGATCGTCATGGGCTAGCATTGAGCATTTGCAAAGGGGTAGATTTCTCAAGGAATGTTACTGCATGCTACTAAGAATTTTTTAATTAAAAAGTTAACCCTTAGACAAGCTACAGAGTAGTACAATATGTCGATTCGTTAGGGTGATCTTGGTTTACTATTCACTATGCTTAGACATTACACGTCCGTGTTAGCCGATCGTCATGGGCTAGCATTGAGCATTTGCAAAGGGGTAGATCTATCAAGGAATGTTACTGCATGCTACTAAGATTTTTTTAATTAAAAAGTTAACCCTTAGACAAGCTACAGAGTAGCACAATATGTCGATTCGTTAGGGTGATCTTGGTTTACTATTCACTATGCTTAGACATTAAACGTCCGTGTTAGCCGATCGCCATGGGCTAGCATTGAGCATTTGCAAAGGGGTAGATCTATCAAGGAATGTTACTGCATGCTACAAAGATTTTTTTAATTAAAAAGTTAACCCTTAGCCAAGCTACAGAGTAGTAGCATATGTCGATTTGTTACGCTGATCATGGTTCACTATTCACTATGCTTAGACATTACACTTCCGTGTTAGCCGATCGCCATAGGCTAGCATTGAGCATTTGCAAAGGGAATGTTACCGCATGCTACTAAGATTTTTTTAATTAAAAAGTTAACCCTTAGACAAGCGCTACAGAGTAGCAAAATGTGTCGATTCGTTAGGGTGATCTTGGTTTACTATTCACTATGCTTAGACATTACACGTCCATCTTAGCCGATCGTCGTGGGCTAGCATTGAGCATTTGAAAAGGGGTGGATCTATGGAGGAATATTATTGCATACTAGTAAGATTTTTTAATTAAAAAGTTAACCCTTAGCCAAGCTACAGAGTAGCAGAATATGTCGATTTGTGACGCTGATCTTGGTTTATTATTCACTATGCTTAGACATTACACGTCCGTGTCAGCCGATCGTCATGGGCTAGCATTGAGCATTTGCAAAGGGGTAGAACTATCAAGGAATGTTACTGCATGCTACTAAGATGTTTTTAATTAAAAAGTTAACCCTTAGCCAAGCTACAGAGTAGCAGCATATGTCGATTTGTTACGCTGATCATGGTTTACTATTCACTATGCTTAGACATTACACGTCCGTGTCAGCCGATCGTCATGGGCTAGCATTGAGCATTTGCAAAGGGGTAGAACTATCAAGGAATGTTACTGCATGCTACTAAGATGTTTTTAATTAAAAAGTTAACCCTTAGCCAAGCTACAGAGTAGCAGCATATGTCGATTTGTTACGCTGATCATGGTTTACTATTCACTATGCTTAGACATTACACGTCCGTGTTAGCCGATCGTCATGGGCTAGCATTGAGCATTTGCAAAGGGGTAGATCTATTAAGGAATGTTACTGCATGCTACCAAGATTTTTTTAATTAAGAAGTTAACCCTTAGCCAAGCTACAGAGTAGCAGCATATGTCGATTTGTTACGCTGATCATGGTTTACTATTCACTATGTTTAGACATTACACGTCCGTGTTAGCCGATCGTCATGAGCTAGCATTGAGCATTTGCAAAGGGGTAGATTTCTCAAGGAATGTTACTGCATGCTACTAAGAATTTTTTAATTAAAAAGTTAACCCTTAGACAAGCTACAGAGTAGTACAATATGTCGATTCGTTAGGGTGATCTTGGTTTACTATTCACTATGCTTAGACATTACACGTCCGTGTTAGCCGATCGTCATGGGCTAGCATTGAGCATTTGCAAAGGGGTAGATCTATCAAGAAATGTTACTGCATGCTACTAAGATTTTTTTAATTAAAAAGTTAACCCTTAGACAAGCTACAGAGTAGCACAATATGTCGATTCGTTAGGGTGATCTTGGTTTACTATTCACTATGCTTAGACATTAAACGTCCGTGTTAGCCGATCGCCATGGGCTAGCATTGAGCATTTGCAAAGGGGTAGATCTATCAAGGAATGTTACTGCATGCTACAAAGATTTTTTTAATTAAAAAGTTAACCCTTAGCCAAGCTACAGAGTAGTAGCATATGTCGATTTGTTACGCTGATCATGGTTCACTATTCACTATGCTTAGACATTACACTTCCGTGTTAGCCGATCGCCATAGGCTAGCATTGAGCATTTGCAAAGGGAATATTACCGCATGCTACTAAGATTTTTTTAATTAAAAAGTTAACCCTTAGACAAGCGCTACAGAGTAGCAAAATGTGTCGATTCGTTAGGGTGATCTTGGTTTACTATTCACTATGCTTAGACATTACACGTCCATCTTAGCCGATCGTCGTGGGCTAGCATTGAGCATTTGAAAAGGGGTGGATCTATGGAGGAATATTATTGCATACTAGTAAGATTTTTTAATTAAAAAGTTAACCCTTAGCCAAGCTACAGAGTAGCAGAATATGTCGATTTGTGTCGCTGATCTTGGTTTATTATTCACTATGCTTAGACATTACACGTCCGTGTTAGCCGATCGTCATGGGATAGCATTGAGCATTTGCAAAGGGGTAGATCTATCAAGGAATGTTACTGCATGCTACTAAGAATTTTTTAATTAAAAAGTTAACCCTTAGACAAGCTACAGAGTAGTACAATATGTCGATTCGTTAGGGTGATCTTGGTTTACTATTCACTATGCTTAGACATTACACGTCCGTGTTAGCCGATCGTCATGGGCTAGCATTGAGCATTTGCAAAGGGGTAGATCTATCAAGAAATGTTACTGCATGCTACTAAGATTTTTTTAATTAAAAAGTTAACCCTTAGACAAGCTACAGAGTAGCACAATATGTCGATTCGTTAGGGTGATCTTGGTTTACTATTCACTATGCTTAGACATTAAACGTCCGTGTTAGCCGATCGCCATGGGCTAGCATTGAGCATTTGCAAAGGGGTAGATCTATCAAGGAATGTTACTGCATGCTACAAAGATTTTTTTAATTAAAAAGTTAACCCTTAGCCAAGCTACAGAGTAGTAGCATATGTCGATTTGTTACGCTGATCATGGTTCACTATTCACTATGCTTAGACATTACACTTCCGTGTTAGCCGATCGCCATAGGCTAGCATTGAGCATTTGCAAAGGGAATATTACCGCATGCTACTAAGATTTTTTTAATTAAAAAGTTAACCCTTAGACAAGCGCTACAGAGTAGCAAAATGTGTCGATTCGTTAGGGTGATCTTGGTTTACTATTCACTATGCTTAGACATTACACGTCCATCTTAGCCGATCGTCGTGGGCTAGCATTGAGCATTTGAAAAGGGGTGGATCTATGGAGGAATATTATTGCATACTAGTAAGATTTTTTAATTAAAAAGTTAACCCTTAGCCAAGCTACAGAGTAGCAGAATATGTCGATTTGTGTCGCTGATCTTGGTTTATTATTCACTATGCTTAGACATTACACGTCCGTGTTAGCCGATCGTCATGGGATAGCATTGAGCATTTGCAAAGGGGTAGATCTATCAAGGAATGTTACTGCATGCTACTAAGATTTTTTTAATTAAAAAGTTAACCCTTAGCCAAGCTACAGAGTAGTAGCATATGTCGATTTGTTACGCTGATCATGGTTCACTATTCACTATGCTTAGACATTACACTTCCGTGTTAGCCGATCGCCATAGGCTAGCATTGAGCATTTGCAAAGGGGTAGATCTATCAAGGAATGTTACTGCATGCTACTAAGATTTTTTTTAATTAAAAAGTTAACCCTTAGCCAAGCTACAAAGTAGCAGCATATGTCGATTTGTTACGATGATCATGGTTTACTATTCACTATGCTTAGACATTACACGTCCGTGTTAGCCGATCGTCATGGGCTAGCATTGAGCATTTGCAAAGGGGTAGATCTATCAAGGAATGTTACTGCATGCTACTAAGATTTTTTTAATTAAAAAGTTAACCCTTAGACAAGCTACAGAGTAGCACAATATGTCGATTCGTTAGGGTGATCTTGGTTTACTATTCACTATGGTTAGACATTAAACGTCCGTGTTAACCGATCGCCATGGGCTAGCATTGAGCATTTGCAAAGGGGTGGATCTATGGAGGAATGTTACTGCATGCTACTAAGATTTTTTTAAGTAAAAAGTTAACCCTTAGCCAAGCTACAGAGTAGCAGCATATGTCGATTTGTTGCGCTGATCATGGTCTACTATTCACTATGCTTAGACATTACACGTCCGTGTTAGCCGATCGCCATAGGCTAGCATTGAGCATTTGCAAAGGGGTAGATCTATCAAGGAATGTTACTGCATGCTACTAAGATTTTTTTAATTAAAAAGTTAACCCTTAGCCAAGCTACAGAGTAGCAGCATATGTCGATTTGTTACGCTGATCATGGTTTACTATTCACTATGCTTAGACATTACACGTCCGTGTTAGCCGATCGTCATGGGCTACCATTGAGCATTTGCAAAGGGGTAGATCTATCAAGGAATGTTACTGCATGCTACTAAGATTTTTTTAATTAAAAAGTTAACCCTTAGACAAGCTACAGAGTAGCACAATATGTCGATTCGTTAGGGTGATCTTGGTTTACTATTCACTATGCTTAGACATTAAACGTCCGTGTTAGCCGATCGCCATGGGCTAGCATTGAGCATTTGCAAAGGGGTAGATCTATCAAGGAATGTTACTGCATGCTACAAAGATTTTTTTAATTAAAAAGTTAACCCTTAGCCAAGCTACAGAGTAGTACCATATGTCGATTTGTTACGCTGATCATGGTTCACTATTCACTATGCTTAGACATTACACTTCCGTGTTAGCCGATCGCCATAGGCTAGCATTGAGCATTTGCAAAGGGAATGTTACCGCATGCTACTAAGATTTTTTTAATTAAAAAGTTAACCCTTAGACAAGCGCTACAGAGTAGCAAAATGTGTCGATTCGTTAGGGTGATCTTGGTTTACTATTCACTATGCTTAGACATTACACGTCCATCTTAGCCGATCGTCGTGGGCTAGCATTGAGCATTTGAAAAGGGGTGGATCTATGGAGGAATATTATTGCATACTAGTAAGATTTTTTAATTAAAAAGTTAACCCTTAGCCAAGCTACAGAGTAGCAGAATATGTCGATTTGTGTCGCTGATCTTGGTTTATTATTCACTATGCTTAGACATTACACGTCCGTGTTAGCCGATCGTCATGGGATAGCATTGAGCATTTGAAAAGGGGTGGATCTATGGAGGAATGTTACTGCATGCTACTAAGATTTTTTTAATTAGAAAGTTATCAATTAGCCAAGCTACAGAGTAGCAGAATATGTCGATTTGTTACGCTCATCACGGTTTACAATTCACTATGGTTAGACATTACGCGTCCGTGTTAGCCGATCGTCGTGGGCTAGCATTGAGTATTTGTAAAGGGGTGGATCTATCAAGGAATGTTACTGCATGGTACTAAGATTTTTTAATTAAAAAGTTAACCCTTAGACTAGCTACAGAGTAGCACAATATGTCGATTCGTTAGGGTGATCTTGGTTTACTATTCACTATGGTTAGACATTACGCGTCCATGTTAGCCGATCTTCATGGGCTAGCATTGCGCATTTGCAAAGGGGTGGATCTATCGAGGAATGTTACTGCATGCTACTAAGATTTTTTTAATTAAAAAGTTAACCCTTGGACAAGCTACAGAGTAGCAGAATATGTCGATTTGTTACGCTGATCACGGTTTACTATTCACTATGGTTAGACATTACACGTCCGTGTTAGCCGATCGTCGTGGGCTAGCATTGAGTATTTGCAAAGGGGTGGATCTATCAAGGAATGTTACTGCATGGTACTAAGATTTTTTTAATTAGAAAGTTATCAATTAGCCAAGCTACAGAGTAGCAGAATGTGTCGATTTGTTACGCTCATCACGGTTTACAATTCACTATGGTTAGACATTACGCGTCCGTGTTAGCCGATCGTCGTGGGCTAGCATTGAGTATTTGTAAAGGGGTGGATCTATCAAGGAATGTTACTGCATGGTACTAAGATTTTTTAATTAAAAAGTTAACCCTTAGACTAGCTACAGAGTAGCACAATATGTCGATTCGTTAGGGTGATCTTGGTTTACTATTCACTATGGTTAGACATTACACGTCCATGTTAGCCGATCTTCATGGGCTAGCATTGCGCATTTGCAAAGGGGTGGATCTATCGAGGAATGTTACTGCATGCTACTAAGATTTTTTTAATTAAAAAGTTAACCCTTAGACAAGCAACAGAGTAGCAGAATATGTCGATTTGTTACGCTGATCACGGTTTACTATTCATTATGGTTAGACATTACACGTCCGTGTTAGCCGATCTGCATGGGCTAGCATTGGGCATTTGCAAAGGGGTGGATCTATCGAGGAAGATTACTGCATGCTACTAAGGTTTTTTCAATTAAAAAGTTAACCCTTAGACAAGCTACAGAGTAGCACAATATGTCGATTTGTTACGCTGATCACGGTTTACTATTCACTATGGTTAGACATTACACGTCCATGTTAGCCGATCTTCATGGGCTAGCTTTGGGCATTTGCAAAGGGATGGATCTATCGAGGAAGATTACTGCATGCTACTAAGGTTTTTTTAATTAAAAAGTTAACCCTTAGACAAGCTACAGAGTAGCACAATATGTCGATTTGTTACGCTGATCACGGTTTACTATTCACTATGGTTAGACATTACACGTCCATGTTAGCCGATCTTCATGGGCTAGCATTGCGCATTTGCAAAGGGGTTATCTATCGAGGAAGAATACTGCATGCTACTAAGATTTTTTTAATTAAAAAGTTATACCTTAGCCAAGCTGCAGAGTAGCAGAATATGTCGATTTCTTACGCTGATCACGGTTTACTATTCACTATGGTTAGACATTACACGTCCGTGTTAGCCGATCGTCGTGGGCTAGCATTGAGTATTTGCAAAGGGGTGGATCTATCAAGGAATGTTACTGCATGGTACTAAGATTTTTTTAATTAAGAAGTTAACCCTTAGCCAAGCTACAGAGTAGCACAATATGTCGATTCGTTAGGTGATCTTGGTTTACTATTCACTATGGTTAGACATTACACGTCCATGTTAGCCGATCTTCATGGGCTAGCATTGAGTATTTGCAAAGGGGTGGATCTATCAAGGAATGTTACTGCATGGTACTAAGATTTTTTTAATTAAAAAGTTAACCCTTAGACTAGCT
Source organism: Mesoplodon mirus (assembly GCF_964341445.2). NCBI lineage: Eukaryota > Metazoa > Chordata > Mammalia > Artiodactyla > Ziphiidae > Mesoplodon > Mesoplodon mirus. The sequence goes on along the minus strand of NW_028294178.1, from coordinate 28,464 downwards.
ACAGAGTAGCAGAATATGTCGATTTGTTACGCTCATCACGGTTTACTATTCACTATGGTTAGACATTACGCGTCCGTGTTAGCCGATCGTCGTGGGCTAGCATTGAGTATTTGCAAAGGGGTGGATCTATCAAGGAATGTTACTGCATGGTACTAAGATTTTTTTAATTAAAAAGTTAACCCTTAGACTAGCTACAGAGTAGCAGAATGTGTCGATTTGTTACGCTGATCACGGTTTACTATTCATTATGGTTAGACATTACACGTCCATGTTAGCCGATCTTCATGGGCTAGCATTGGGCATTTGCAAAGGGGTGGATCTATCGAGGAAGATTACTGCATGCTACTAAGGTTTTTTTAATTAAAAAGTTAACCCTTAGACAAGCTACAGAGTAGCACAATATGTCGATTTGTTACGCTGATCACGGTTTACTATTCACTATGGTTAGACATTACATGTTAGCCGATCTTCATGGGCTAGCATTGCGCATTTGCAAAGGGGTTATCTATCGAGGAAGAATACTGCATGCTACTAAGGTTTTTTTAATTAAAAAGTTATCCCTTAGCCAAGCTGCAGAGTAGCAGAATATGTCGATTTCTTACGCTGATCACGGTTTACTATTCACTATGGTTAGACATTACGCGTCCGTGTTAGCCGATCGTCGTGGGCTAGCATTGAGTATTTGCGAAGGGGTGGATCTATCAAGGAATGTTACTGCATGGTACTAAGATTTTTTTAATTAAAAAGTTAACCCTTAGACTAGCTACAGAGTAGCACAATATGTCGATTCGTTAGGGTGATCTTGGTTTACTATTCACTATGGTTAGACATTACACGTCCATGTTAGCCGATCTTCATGGGCTAGCATTGCGCATTTGCAAAGGGGTGGATCTATCGAGGAATGTTACTGCATGCTACTAAGATTTTTTTAATTAAAAAGTTAACCCTTAGACAAGCTACAGAGTAGCAGAATATGTCGATTTGTTACGCTCATCACGGTTTACTATTCACTATGGTTAGACATTACACGTCCGTGTTAGCCGATCGTCGTGGGCTAGCATTGAGTATTTGCAAAGGGGTGGATCTATCAAGGAATGTTACTGCATGGTACTAAGATTTTTTTAATTAAAAAGTTAACCCTTAGACAAGCTACAGAGTAGCACAATATGTCGATTCGTTAGAGTGATCTTGGTTTACTATTCACTATGGTTAGACATTACACGTCCATGTTAGCCGATCTTCATGGGCTAGCATTGGGCATTTGCAAAGGGGTGGATCTATCGAGGAAGATTACTGCATGCTACTAAGGTTTTTTTAAGTAAAAAGTTAACCCTTAGACAAGCTACAGAGTAGCACAATATGTCGATTTGTTACGCTGATCACGGTTTACTATTCACTATGGTTAGACATTACATGTTAGCCGATCTTCATGGGCTAGCATTGCGCATTTGCAAAGGGGTTATCTATCGAGGAAGACTACTGCATGCTACTAAGATTTTTTTAATTAAAAAGTTATCCCTTAGCCAAGCTGCAGAGTAGCAGAATATGTCGATTTGTTACGCTGATCACGGTTTACTATTCACTATGGTTAGACATTACACGTCCGTGTTAGCCGATCGTCGTGGGCTAGCATTGAGTATTTGCAAAGGGGTGGATCTATCAAGGAATGTTACTGCATGGTACTTAGATTTTTTTAATTAAAAAGTTAACCCTTAGACAAGCTACAGAGTAGCACAATATGTCGATTCGTTAGGGTGATCTTGGTTTACTATTCACTATGGTTAGACATTATACGTCCGTGTTAGCCGATCGTCGTGGGCTAGCATTGAGTATTTGCAATGGGGTGGATCTACCAAGGAATGTTACTGCATGGTACTAAGATTTTTTTAATTAGAAAGTTATCAATTAGCCAAGCTACAGAGTAGCAGAATATGTCGATTTGTTACGCTCATCACGGTTTACTATTCACTATGGTTAGACATTACGCGTCCGTGTTAGCCGATCGTCGTGGGCTAGCATTGAGTATTTGCAAAGGGGTGGATCTATCAAGGAATGTTACTGCATGGTACTAAGATTTTTTTAATTAAAAAGTTAACCCTTAGACTAGCTACAGAGTAGCACAATATGTCGATTCGTTAGGGTGATCTTGGTTTACTATTCACTATGGTTAGACGTTACACGTCCATGTTAGCCGATCTTCATGGGCTAGCATTGGGCATTTGCAAAGGGGTGGATCTATCGAGGAAGATTACTGCATGCTACTAAGATTTTTTTAATTAAAAAGTTATCCCTTAGCCAAGCTGCAGAGTAGCAGAATATGTCGATTTCTTACGCTGATCACGGTTTACTATTCACTATGGTTAGACATTACACGTCCGTGTTAGCCGATCTTCATGGGCTAGCATTGAGTATTTGCAAAGGGGTGGATCTATCAAGGAATGTTACTGCATGGTACTAAGATTTTTTTAATTAAAAAGTTAACCCTTAGACTAGCTACAGAGTAGCAGAATATGTCGATTTGTTACGCTCATCACGGTTTACTATTCACTATGGTTAGACATTACGCGTCCGTATTAGCCGATCGTCGTGGGCTAGCATTGAGTATTTGCAAAGGGGTGGATCTATCAAGGAATGTTACTGCATGGTACTAAGATTTTTTTAATTAAGAAGTTAACCCTTAGCCAAGCTACAGAGTAGCACAATATGTCGATTCGTTAGGGTGATCTTGGTTTACTATTCACTATGGTTAGACATTACACGTCCATGTTAGCCGATCTTCATGGGCTAGCATTGCGCATTTGCAAAGGGGTGGATCTATCGAGGAATGTTACTGCATGCTACTAAGATTTTTTTAATTAAAAAGTTAACCCTTAGACAAGCTACAGAGTAACAGAATATGTCGATTTGTTACGCTGATCACGGTTTACTATTCATTATGGTTAGACATTACACGTCCGTGTTAGCCGATTTTCATGGGCTAGCATTGGGCATTTACAAAGGGGTGGATCTATCGAGGGAGATTACTGCATGCTACTAAGGTTTTTTTAATTAAAAAGTTAACCCTTAGACAAGCTACAGAGTAGCACAATATGTCGATTTGTTACGCTGATCACGGTTTACTATTCACTATGGTTAGACATTACACGTCCATGTTAGCCGATCTTCATGGGCTAGCATTGCGCATTTGCAAAGGGGTTATCTATCGAGGAAGATTACTGCATGCTACTAAGATTTTTTTAATTAAAAAGTTATCCCTTAGCCAAGCTGCAGAGTAGCAGAATATGTCGATTTCTTACGCTGATCACGGTTTACTATTCACTATGGTTAGACATTACACGTCCGTGTTAGCCGATCGTCGTGGGCTAGCATTGAGTATTTGCAAAGGGGTGGATCTATCAAGGAATGTTACTGCATGGTACTAAGATTTTTTTAATTAAGAAGTTAACCCTTAGCCAAGCTACAGAGTAGCACAATATGTCGATTCGTTAGGGTGATCTTGGTTTACTATTCACTATGGTTAGACATTACACGTCCATGTTAGCCGATCTTCATGGGCTAGCATTGAGTATTTGCAAAGGGGTGGATCTATCAAGGAATGTTACTGCATGGTACTAAGATTTTTTTAATTAAAAAGTTAACCCTTAGACTAGCTACAGAGTAGCAGAATATGTCGATTTGTTACGCTCATCACGGTTTACTATTCACTATGGTTAGACATTACGCGTCCGTGTTAGCCGATCGTCGTGGGCTAGCATTGAGTATTTGCAAAGGGGTGGATCTATCAAGGAATGTTACTGCATGGTACTAAGATTTTTTTAATTAAAAAGTTAACCCTTAGACTAGCTACAGAGTAGCACAATATGTCGATTCGTTAGGGTGATCTTGGTTTACTATTCACTATGGTTAGACATTACACGTCCATGTTAGCCGATCTTCATGGGCTAGCATTGCGCATTTGCAAAGGGGTGGATCTATCGAGGAATGTTACTGCATGCTACTAAGATTTTTTTAATTAAAAAGTTAACCCTTAGACAAGCTACAGAGTAGCAGAATATGTCGATTTGTTACGCTGATCACGGTTTACTATTCATTATGGTTAGACATTACACGTCCGTGTTAGCCGATCTTCATGGGCTAGCATTGGGCATTTGCAAAGGGGTGGATCTATCGAGGAAGATTACTGCATGCTACTAAGGTTTTTTCAATTAAAAAGTTAACCCTTAGACAAGCTACAGAGTAACAGAATATGTCGATTTGTTACGCTGATCACGGTTTACTATTCATTATGGTTAGACATTACACGTCCGTGTTAGCCGATTTTCATGGGCTAGCATTGGGCATTTACAAAGGGGTGGATCTATCGAGGGAGATTACTGCATGCTACTAAGGTTTTTTTAATTAAAAAGTTAACCCTTAGACAAGCTACAGAGTAGCACAATATGTCGATTTGTTACGCTGATCACGGTTTACTATTCACTATGGTTAGACATTACACGTCCATGTTAGCCGATCTTCATGGGCTAGCATTGCGCATTTGCAAAGGGGTTATCTATCGAGGAAGATTACTGCATGCTACTAAGATTTTTTTAATTAAAAAGTTATCCCTTAGCCAAGCTGCAGAGTAGCAGAATATGTCGATTTCTTACGCTGATCACGGTTTACTATTCACTATGGTTAGACATTACACGTCCGTGTTAGCCGATCGTCGTGGGCTAGCATTGAGTATTTGCAAAGGGGTGGATCTATCAAGGAATGTTACTGCATGGTACTAAGATTTTTTTAATTAAGAAGTTAACCCTTAGCCAAGCTACAGAGTAGCACAATATGTCGATTCGTTAGGGTGATCTTGGTTTACTATTCACTATGGTTAGACATTACACGTCCATGTTAGCCGATCTTCATGGGCTAGCATTGAGTATTTGCAAAGGGGTGGATCTATCAAGGAATGTTACTGCATGGTACTAAGATTTTTTTAATTAAAAAGTTAACCCTTAGACTAGCTACAGAGTAGCAGAATATGTCGATTTGTTACGCTCATCACGGTTTACTATTCACTATGGTTAGACATTACGCGTCCGTGTTAGCCGATCGTCGTGGGCTAGCATTGAGTATTTGCAAAGGGGTGGATCTATCAAGGAATGTTACTGCATGGTACTAAGATTTTTTTAATTAAAAAGTTAACCCTTAGACTAGCTACAGAGTAGCACAATATGTCGATTCGTTAGGGTGATCTTGGTTTACTATTCACTATGGTTAGACATTACACGTCCATGTTAGCCGATCTTCATGGGCTAGCATTGCGCATTTGCAAAGGGGTGGATCTATCGAGGAATGTTACTGCATGCTACTAAGATTTTTTTAATTAAAAAGTTAACCCTTAGACAAGCTACAGAGTAGCAGAATATGTCGATTTGTTACGCTGATCACGGTTTACTATTCATTATGGTTAGACATTACACGTCCGTGTTAGCCGATCTTCATGGGCTAGCATTGGGCATTTGCAAAGGGGTGGATCTATCGAGGAAGATTACTGCATGCTACTAAGGTTTTTTCAATTAAAAAGTTAACCCTTAGACAAGCTACAGAGTAGCACAATATGTCGATTTGTTACGCTGATCACGGTTTACTATTCACTATGGTTAGACATTACACGTCCATGTTAGCCGATCTTCATGGGCTACCATTGCGCATTTGCAAAGGGGTTATCTATCTAGAAGAATACTGCATGCTACTAAGATTTTTTTAATTAAAAAGTTATCCCTTAGCCAAGCTGCAGAGTAGCAGAATATGTCGATTTCTTACGCTGATCACGGTTTACTATTCACTATGGTTAGACATTACACGTCCGTGTTAGCCGATCGTCGTGGGCTAGCATTGAGTATTTGCAAAGGGGTGGATCTATCAAGGAATGTTACTGCATGGTACTAAGATTTTTTAATTAAGAAGTTAACCCTTAGCCAAGCTACAGAGTAGCACAATATGTCGATTCGTTAGGGTGATCTTGGTTTACTATTCACTATGGTTAGACATTACACGTCCATGTTAGCCGATCTTCATGGGCTAGCATTGAGTATTTGCAAAGGGGTGGATCTATCAAGGAATGTTACTGCATGGTACTAAGATTTTTTTAATTAAAAAGTTAACCCTTAGACAGCTACAGAGTAGCAGAATATGTCGATTTGTTACGCTCATCACGGTTTACTATTCACTATGGTTAGACATTACGCGTCCGTGTTAGCCGATCGTCGTGGGCTAGCATTGAGTATTTGCAAAGGGGTGGATCTATCAAGGAATGTTACTGCATGGTACTAAGATTTTTTTAATTAAAAAGTTAACCCTTAGACTAGCTACAGAGTAGCAGAATGTGTCGATTTGTTACGCTGATCACGGTTTACTATTCATTATGGTTAGACATTACACGTCCGTGTTAGCAGATCTTCATGGGCTAGCATTGGGCATTTGCAAAGGGGTGGATCTATCGAGGAAGATTACTGCATGCTACTAAGGTTTTTTAATTAAAAAGTTAATACTTAGACAAGCTACAGAGTAGCACAATATGTCGATTCGTTAGAGTGATCTTGGTTTACTATTCACTATGGTTAGACATTACACGTCCATGTTAGCCGATCTTCATGGGGCTAGCATTGGGCATTTGCAAAGGGGTGGATCTATCGAGGAAGATTACTGCATGCTACTAAGGTTTTTTTAATTAAAAAGTTAACCCTTAGACAAGCTACAGAGTAGCACAATATGTCGATTTGTTACGCTGATCACGGTTTACTATTCACTATGGTTAGACATTACACGTCCATGTTAGCCGATCTTCATGGGCTAGCATTGCGCATTTGCAAAGGGGTTATCTATCGAGGAAGATTACTGCATGCTACTAAGATTTTTTTAATTAAAAAGTTATCCCTCAGCCAAGCTGCAGAGTAGCAGAATATGTCGATTTCTTACGCTGATCACGGTTTACTATTCACTATGGTTAGACATTACACGTCCGTGTTAGCCGATCGTCGTGGGCTAGCATTGAGTATTTGCAAAGGGGTGGATCTATCAAGGAATGTTACTGCATGGTACTAAGATTTTTTAATTAAGAAGTTAACCCTTAGCCAAGCTACAGAGTAGCACAATATGTCGATTCGTTAGGGTGATCTTGGTTTACTATTCACTATGGTTAGACATTACACGTCCATGTTAGCCGATCTTCATGGGCTAGCATTGAGTATTTGCAAAGGGGTGGATCTATCAAGGAATGTTACTGCATGGTACTAAGATTTTTTTAATTAAAAAGTTAACCCTTAGACTAGCTACAGAGTAGCAGAATATGTCGATTTGTTACGCTCATCACGGTTTACTATTCACTATGGTTAGACATTACGCGTCCGTGTTAGCCGATCGTCGTGGGCTAGCATTGAGTATTTGCAAAGGGGTGGATCTATCAAGGAATGTTACTGCATGGTACTAAGATTTTTTTAATTAAAAAGCTAACCCTTAGACTAGCTACAGAGTAGCACAATATGTCGATTCGTTAGGGTGATCTTGGTTTACTATTCACTATGGTTAGACATTACACGTCCATGTTAGCCGATCTTCATGGGCTAGCATTGCGCATTTGCAAAGGGGTGGATCTATCGAGGAATGTTACTGCATGGTACTAAGATTTTTTTAATTAAAAAGTTAACCCTTAGACTAGCTACAGAGTAGCAGAATATGTCGATTTGTTACGCTGATCACGGTTTACTATTCACTATGGTTAGACATTACACGTCCATGTTAGCCGATCTTCATGGGCTAGCATTGCGCATTTGCAAAGGGGTGGATCTATCAAGGAATGTTACTGCATGGTACTAAGATTTTTTTAATTAAAAAGTTAACCCTTAGACTAGCTACAGAGTAGCACAATATGTCGATTCGTTAGGGTGATCTTGGTTTACTATTCACTATGGTTAGACATTACACGTCCATGTTAGCCGATCTTCATGGGCTAGCATTGCGCATTTGCAAAGGGGTGGATCTATCGAGGAATGTTACTGCATGGTACTAAGATTTTTTTAATTAAAAAGTTAACCCTTAGACTAGCTACAGAGTAGCAGAATATGTCGATTTGTTACGCTGATCACGGTTTACTATTCACTATGGTTAGACATTACACGTCCATGTTAGCCGATCTTCATGGGCTAGCATTGCGCATTTGCAAAGGGGTTATCTATCGAGGAAGATTACTGCATGCTACTAAGATTTTTTTAATTAAAAAGTTATCCCTTAGCCAAGCTGCAGAATAGCAGAATATGTCGATTTCTTACGCTGATCACGGTTTACTATTCACTATGGTTAGACATTACACGTCCGTGTTAGCCGATCGTCGTGGGCTAGCATTGAGTATTTGCAAAGGGGTGGATCTATCAAGGAATGTTACTGCATGGTACTAAGATTTTTTTAATTAAGAAGTTAACCCTTAGCCAAGCTACAGAGTAGCACAATATGTCGATTCGTTAGGGTGATCTTGGTTTACTATTCACTATGGTTAGACATTACACGTCCATGTTAGCCGATCTTCATGGGCTAGCATTGCGCATTTGCAAAGGGGTTATCTATCGAGGAAGATTACTGCATGCTACTAAGATTTTTTTAATTAAAAAGTTATCCCTTAGCCAAGCTGCAGAGTAGCAGAATATGTCGATTTCTTACGCTGATCACGGTTTACTATTCACTATGGTTAGACATTACACGTCCGTGTTAGCCGATCGTCGTGGGCTAGCATTGAGTATTTGCAAAGGGGTGGATCTATCAAGGAATGTTACTGCATGGTACTAAGATTTTTTTAATTAAAAAGTTAACCCTTAGACAAGCTACAGAGTAGCACAATATGTCGATTCGTTAGGGTGATCTTGGTTTACTATTCACTATGGTTAGACATTACACGTCCGTGTTAGCCGATCGTCGTGGGCTAGCATTGAGTATTTGCAAAGGGGTGGATCTATCAAGGAATGTTACTGCATGGTACTAAGATTTTTTTAGAAAGTTATCAATTAGCCAAGCTACAGAGTAGCAGAATATGTCGATTTGTTACGCTCATCACGGTTTACTATTCACTATGGTTAGACATTACGCGTCCGTGTTAGCCGATCGTCGTGGGCTAGCATTGAGTATTTGCAAAGGGGTGGATCTATCAAGGAATGTTACTGCATGGTACTAAGATTTTTTTAATTAAAAAGTTAACCCTTAGACTAGCTACAGAGTAGCACAATATGTCGATTCGTTAGGGTGATCTTGGTTTACTATTCACTATGGTTAGACATTACACCTCCATGTTAGCCGATCGTCGTGGGCTAGCATTGAGTATTTGCAAAGGGGTGGATCTATCAAGGAATGTTACTGCATGGTACTAAGATTTTTTTAATTAAAAAGTTAACCCTTAGACTAGCTACAGAGTAGCACAATATGTCGATTCGTTAGGGTGATCTTGGTTTACTATTCACTATGGTTAGACATTACACGTCCGTGTTAGCCGATCGTCGTGGGCTAGCATTGAGTATTTGCAAAGGGGTGGATCTATCGAGGAATGTTACGCATGCTACTAAGATTTTTTTAATTAAAAAGTTAACCCTTAGACAAGCTACAGAGTAGCAGAATATGTCGATTTGTTACGCTGATAACGGTTTACTATTCATTATGGTTAGACATTACACGTCCGTGTTAGCCGATCTTCATGGGCTAGCATTGGGCATTTGCAAAGGGGTGGATCTATCGAGGAAGATTACTTCATGCTACTAAGGTTTTTTTAATTAAAAAGTTAACCCTTAGACAAGCTACAGAGTAGCACAATATGTCGATTCGTTAGAGTGATCTTGGTTTACTATTCACTATGGTTAGACATTACACGTCCATGTTAGCCGATCGTCGTGGGCTAGCATTGAGTATTTGCAAAGGGGTGGATCTATCAAGGAATGTTACTGCATGGTACTAAGATTTTTTTAATTAGAAAGTTATCAATTAGCCAAGCTACAGAGTAGCAGAATATGTCGATTTGTTACGCTCATCACGGTTTACTATTCACTATGGTTAGACATTACGCGTCCGTGTTAGCCGATCGTCGTGGGCTAGCATTGAGTATTTGCAAAGGGGTGGATCTATCAAGGAATGTTACTGCATGGTACTAAGATTTTTTTAATTAAAAAGTTAACCCTTAGACTAGCTACAGAGTAGCACAATATGTCGATTCGTTAGGGTGATCTTGGTTTACTATTCACTATGGTTAGACATTACACGTCCATGTTAGCCGATCTTCATGGGCTAGCATTGCGCATTTGCAAAGGGGTGGATCTATCGAGGAATGTTACTGCATGCTACTAAGATTTTTTTAATTAAAAAGTTAACCCTTAGACAAGCTACAGAGTAGCAGAATATGTCGATTTGTTACGCTGATCACGGTTTACTATTCATTATGGTTAGACATTACACGTCCGTGTTAGCCGATCTTCATGGGCTAGCATTGGGCATTTGCAAAGGGGTGGATCTATCGAGGAAGATTACTGCATGCTACTAAGGTTTTTTTAATTAAAAAGTTAACCCTTAGACAAGCTACAGAGTAGCACAATATGTCGATTTGTTACGCTGATCACGGTTTACTATTCACTATGGTTAGACATTACACGTCCATGTTAGCCGATCTTCATGGGCTAGCATTGCGCATTTGCAAAGGGGTTATCTATCGAGGAAGATTACTGCATGCTACTAAGATTTTTTTAATTAAAAAGTTATCCCTTAGCCAAGCTGCAGAGTAGCAGAATATGTCGATTTCTTACGCTGATCACGGTTTACTATTCACTATGGTTAGACATTACACGTCCGTGTTAGCCGATCGTCGTGGGCTAGCATTGAGTATTTGCAAAGGGGTGGATCTATCAAGGAATGTTACTGCATGGTACTAAGATTTTTTTAATTAAAAAGTTAACCCTTAGACAAGGTACAGAGTAGCACAATATGTCGATTCGTTAGGGTGATCTTGGTTTACTATTCACTATGGTTAGACATTACACGTCCGTGTTAGCCGATCGTCGTGGGCTAGCATTGAGTATTTGCAAAGGGGTGGATCTATCAAGGAATGTTACTGCATGGTACTAAGATTTTTTTAATTAGAAAGTTATCAATTAGCCAAGCTACAGAGTAGCAGAATATGTCGATTTGTTACGCTCATCACGGTTTACTATTCACTATGGTTAGACATTACGCGTCCGTGTTAGCCGATCGTCGTGGGCTAGCACTGAGTATTTGCAAAGGGGTGGATCTATCAAGGAATGTTACTGCATGGTACTAAGATTTTTTTAATTAAAAAGTTAACCCTTAGACTAGCTACAGAGTAGCACAATATGTCGATTCGTTAGGGTGATCTTGGTTTACTATTCACTATGGTTAGACATTGCACGTCCATGTTAGCCGATCTTCATGGGCTAGCATTGCGCATTTGCAAAGGGGTGGATCTATCGAGGAATGTTACTGCATGCTACTAAGATTTTTTTAATTAAAAAGTTAACCCTTAGACAAGCTACAGAGTAGCAGAATATGTCGATTTGTTACGCTGATCACGGTTTACTATTCATTATGGTTAGACATTACACGTCCGTGTTAGCCGATCTTCATGGGCTAGCATTGGGCATTTGCAAAGGGGTGGATCTATCGAGGAAGATTACTGCATGCTACTAAGGTTTTTTTAATTAAAAAGTTAACCCTTAGACAAGCTACAGAGTAGCACAATATGTCGATTTGTTACGCTGATCACGGTTTACTATTCACTATGGTTAGACATTACACGTCCATGTTAGCCGATCTTCATGGGCTAGCATTGCGCATTTGCAAAGGGGTTATCTATCGAGGAAGATTACTGCATGCTACTAAGATTTTTTTAATTAAAAAGTTATCCCTTAGCCAAGCTGCAGAGTAGCAGAATATGTCGATTTCTTACGCTGATCACGGTTTACTATTCACTATGGTTAGACATTACACGTCCGTGTTAGCCGATCGTCGTGGGCTAGCATTGAGTGTTTGCAAAGGGGTGGATCTATCAAGGAATGTTACTGCATGGTACTAAGATTTTTTTAATTAAAAAGTTATCCCTTAGCCAAGCTGCAGAGTAGCAGAATATGTCGATTTCTTACGCTGATCACGGTTTACTATTCACTATGGTTAGACATTACACGTCCGTGTTAGCCGATCGTCGTGGGCTAGCATTGAGTATTTGCAAAGGGGTGGATCTATCAAGGAATGTTACTGCATGGTACTAAGATTTTTTTAATTAAAATGTTAACCCTTAGACTAGCTACAGAGTAGCACAATATGTCGATTCGTTAGGGTGATCTTGGTTTACTATTCACTATGGTTAGACATTACACCTCCATGTTAGCCGATCGTCGTGGGCTAGCATTGAGTATTTGCAAAGGGGTGGATCTATCAAGGAATGTTACTGCATGGTACTAAGATTTTTTTAATTAAAAAGTTAACCCTTAGACTAGCTACAGAGTAGCACAATATGTCGATTCGTTAGGGTGATCTTGGTTTACTATTCACTATGGTTAGACATTACACGTCCGTGTTAGCCGATCGTCGTGGGCTAGCATTGAGTATTTGCAAAGGGGTGGATCTATCGAGGAATGTTACGCATGCTACTAAGATTTTTTAATTAAAAAGTTAACCCTTAGACAAGCTACAGAGTAGCAGAATATGTCGATTTGTTACGCTGATAACGGTTTACTATTCATTATGGTTAGACATTACACGTCCGTGTTAGCCGATCTTCATGGGCTAGCATTGGGCATTTGCAAAGGGGTGGATCTATCGAGGAAGATTACTTCATGCTCCTAAGGTTTTTTTAATTAAAAAGTTAACCCTTAGACAAGCTACAGAGTAGCACAATATGTCGATTCGTTAGAGTGATCTTGGTTTACTATTCACTATGGTTAGACATTACACCTCCATGTTAGCCGATCGTCGTGGGCTAGCATTGAGTATTTGCAAAGGGGTGGATCTATCAAGGAATGTTACTGCATGGTACTAAGATTTTTTTAATTAGAAAGTTATCTATTAGCCAAGCTACAGAGTAGCAGAATATGTCGATTTGTTACGCTCATCACGGTTTACTATTCACTATGGTTAGACATTACGCGTCCGTGTTAGCCGATCGTCGTGGGCTAGCATTGAGTATTTGCAAAGGGGTGGATCTATCAAGGAATGTTACTGCATGGTACTAAGATTTTTTTAATTAAAAAGTTAACCCTTAGACTAGCTACAGAGTAGCACAATATGTCGATTCGTTAGGGTGATCTTGGTTTACTATTCACTATGGTTAGACATTACACGTCCATGTTAGCCGATCTTCATGGGCTAGCATTGCGCATTTGCAAAGGGGTGGATCTATCGAGGAATGTTACTGCATGCTACTAAGATTTTTTTAATTAAAAAGTTAACCCTTAGACAAGCTACAGAGTAGCAGAATATGTCGATTTGTTACGCTGATCACGGTTTACTATTCATTATGGTTAGACATTACACGTCCGTGTTAGCCGATCTTCATGGGCTAGCATTGGGCATTTGCAAAGGGGTGGATCTATCGAGGAAGATTACTGCATGCTACTAAGGTTTTTTTAATTAAAAAGTTAACCCTTAGACAAGCTACAGAGTAGCACAATATGTCGATTTGTTACGCTGATCACGGTTTACTATTCACTATGGTTAGACATTACACGTCCATGTTAGCCGATCTTCATGGGCTAGCATTGCGCATTTGCAAAGGGGTTATCTATCGAGGAAGATTACTGCATGCTACTAAGATTTTTTTAATTAAAAAGTTAACCCTTAGACAAGCTACAGAGTAGCAGAATATGTCGATTTGTTACGCTGATCACGGTTTACTATTCACTATGGTTAGACATTACACGTCCATGTTAGCCGATCTTCATGGGCTAGCATTGCGCATTTGCAAAGGGGTTATCTATCGAGGAAGATTACTGCATGCTACTAAGATTTTTTTAATTAAAAAGTTATCCCTTAGCCAAGCTGCAGAGTAGCAGAATATGTCGATTTCTTACGCTGATCACGGTTTACTATTCACTATGGTTAGACATTACACGTCCGTGTTAGCCGATCTTCATGGGCTAGCATTGGGCATTTGCAAAGGGGTGGATCTATCGAGGAAGATTACTGCATGCTACTAAGGTTTTTTTAATTAAAAAGTTAACCCTTAGACAAGCTACAGAGTAGCACAATATGTCGATTTGTTACGCTGATCACGGTTTACTATTCACTATGGTTAGACATTGCACGTCCATGTTAGCCGATCTTCATGGGCTAGCATTGCGCATTTGCAAAGGGGTGGATCTATCGAGGAATGTTACTGCATGCTACTAAGATTTTTTTAATTAAAAAGTTAACCCTTAGACAAGCTACAGAGTAGCAGAATATGTCGATTTGTTACGCTGATCACGGTTTACTATTCATTATGGTTAGACATTACACGTCCGTGTCAGCCGATCTTCATGGGCTAGCATTGGGCATTTGCAAAGGGGTGGATCTATCGAGGAAGATTACTGCATGCTACTAAGGTTTTTTTAATTAAAAAGTTAACCCTTAGACAAGCTACAGAGTAGCACAATATGTCGATTTGTTACGCTGATCACGGTTTACTATTCACTATGGTTAGACATTACACGTCCATGTTAGCCGATCTTCATGGGCTAGCATTGCGCACTTGCAAAGGGGTTATCTATCGAGGAAGATTACTGCATGCTACTAAGATTTTTTTAATAAAAAAGTTATCCCTTAGCCAAGCTGCAGAGTAGCAGAATATGTCGATTTCTTACGCTGATCACGGTTTACTATTCACTATGGTTAGACATTACACGTCCGTGTTAGCCGATCGTCGTGGGCTAGCATTGAGTATTTGCAAAGGGGTGGATCTATCAAGGAATGTTACTGCATGGTACTAAGATTTTTTTAATTAAAAAGTTATCCCTTAGCCAAGCTGCAGAGTAGCAGAATATGTCGATTTCTTACGCTGATCACGGTTTACTATTCACTATGGTTAGACATTACACGTCCGTGCTAGCCGATCGTCGTGGGCTAGCATTGAGTATTTGCAAAGGGGTGGATCTATCAAGGAATGTTACTGCATGGTACTAAGATTTTTTTAATTAAAAAGTTAACCCTTAGACTAGCTACAGAGTAGCACAATATGTCGATTCGTTAGGGTGATCTTGGTTTACTATTCACTATGGTTAGACATTACACCTCCATGTTAGCCGATCGTCGTGGGCTAGCATTGAGTATTTGCAAAGGGGTGGATCTATCAAGGAATGTTACTGCATGGTACTAAGATTTTTTTAATTAAAAAGTTAACCCTTAGACTAGCTACAGAGTAGCACAATATGTCGATTCGTTAGGGTGATCTTGGTTTACTATTCACTATGGTTAGACATTACACGTCCGTGTTAGCCGATCGTCGTGGGCTAGCATTGAGTATTTGCAAAGGGGTGGATCTATCGAGGAATGTTACGCATGCTACTAAGATTTTTTTAATTAAAAAGTTATCCCTTAGCCAAGCTGCAGAGTAGCAGAATATGTCGATTTCTTACGCTGATCACGGTTTACTATTCACTATGGTTAGACATTACACGTCCGTGTTAGCCGATCTTCATGGGCTAGCATTGGGCGTTTGCAAAGGGGTGGATCTATCGAGGAAGATTACTTCATGCTACTAAGGTTTTTTTAATTAAAAAGTTAACCCTTAGACAAGCTACAGAGTAGCACAATATGTCGATTCGTTAGAGTGATCTTGGTTTACTATTCACTATGGTTAGACATTACACGTCCATGTTAGCCGATCGTCGTGGGCTAGCATTGAGTATTTGCAAAGGGGTGGATCTATCAAGGAATGTTACTGCATGGTACTAAGATTTTTTTAATTAGAAAGTTATCTATTAGCCAAGCTACAGAGTAGCAGAATATGTCGATTTGTTACGCTCATCACGGTTTACTATTCACTATGGTTAGACATTACGCGTCCGTGTTAGCCGATCGTCGTGGGCTAGCATTGAGTATTTGCAAAGGGGTGGATCTATCAAGGAATGTTACTGCATGGTACTAAGATTTTTTTAATTAAAAAGTTAACCCTTAGACAAGCTACAGAGTAGCAGAATATGTCGATTTGTTACGCTGATCACGGTTTACTATTCATTATGGTTAGACATTACACGTCCGTGTTAGCCGATCTTCATGGGCTAGCATTGGGCATTTGCAAAGGGGTGGATCTATCGAGGAAGATTACTGCATGCTACTAAGGTTTTTTTAATTAAAAAGTTAACCCTTAGACAAGCTACAGAGTAGCACAATATGTCGATTTGTTACGCTGATCACGGTTTACTATTCACTATGGTTAGACATTACACGTCCATGTTAGCCGATCTTCATGGGCTAGCATTGCGCATTTGCAAAGGGGTTATCTATCGAGGAAGATTACTGCATGCTACTAAGATTTTTTTAATTAAAAAGTTATCCCTTAGCCAAGCTGCAGAGTAGCAGAATATGTCGATTTCTTACGCTGATCACGGTTTACTATTCACTATGGTTAGACATTACACGTCCGTGTTAGCCGATCGTCGTGGGCTAGCATTGAGTATTTGCAAAGGGGTGGATCTATCAAGGAATGTTACTGCATGGTACTAAGATTTTTTTAATTAAAAAGTTATCCCTTAGCCAAGCTGCAGAGTAGCAGAATATGTCGATTTCTTACGCTGATCACGGTTTACTATTCACTATGGTTAGACATTACACGTCCGTGTTAGCCGATCGTCGTGGGCTAGCATTGAGTATTTGCAAAGGGGTGGATCTATCAAGGAATGTTACTGCATGGTACTAAGATTTTTTTAATTAAAAAGTTAACCCTTAGACTAGCTACAGAGTAGCACAATATGTCGATTCGTTAGGGTGATCTTGGTTTACTATTCACTATGGTTAGACATTACACCTCCATGTTAGCCGATCGTCGTGGGCTAGCATTGAGTATTTGCAAAGGGGTGGATCTATCAAGGAATGTTACTGCATGGTACTAAGATTTTTTTAATTAAAAAGTTAACCCTTAGACTAGCTACAGAGTAGCACAATATGTCGATTCGTTAGGGTGATCTTGGTTTACTATTCACTATGGTTAGACATTACACGTCCGTGTTAGCCGATCGTCGTGGGCTAGCATTGAGTATTTGCAAAGGGGTGGATCTATCGAGGAATGTTACGCATGCTACTAAGATTTTTTTAATTAAAAAGTTAACCCTTAGACAAGCTACAGAGTAGCAGAATATGTCGATTTGTTACGCTGATAACGGTTTACTATTCATTATGGTTAGACATTACACGTCCGTGTTAGCCGATCTTCATGGGCTAGCATTGGGCATTTGCAAAGGGGTGGATCTATCGAGGAAGATTACTTCATGCTACTAAGGTTTTTTTAATTAAAAAGTTAACCCTTAGACAAGCTACAGAGTAGCACAATATGTCGATTCGTTAGAGTGATCTTGGTTTACTATTCACTATGGTTAGACATTACACGTCCATGTTAGCCGATCGTCGTGGGCTAGCATTGAGTATTTGCAAAGGGGTGGATCTATCAAGGAATGTTACTGCATGGTACTAAGATTTTTTTAATTAGAAAGTTATCTATTAGCCAAGCTACAGAGTAGCAGAATATGTCGATTTGTTACGCTCATCACGGTTTACTATTCACTATGGTTAGACATTACGCGTCCGTGTTAGCCGATCGTCGTGGGCTAGCATTGAGTATTTGCAAAGGGGTGGATCTATCAAGGAATGTTACTGCATGGTACTAAGATTTTTTTAATTAAAAAGTTAACCCTTAGACTAGCTACAGAGTAGCACAATATGTCGATTCGTTAGGGTGATCTTGGTTTACTATTCACTATGGTTAGACATTACACGTCCATGTTAGCCGATCTTCATGGGCTAGCATTGCGCATTTGCAAAGGGGTGGATCTATCGAGGAATGTTACTGCATGCTACTAAGATTTTTTTAATTAAAAAGTTAACCCTTAGACAAGCTACAGAGTAGCAGAATATGTCGATTTGTTACGCTGATAACGGTTTACTATTCATTATGGTTAGACATTACACGTCCGTGTTAGCCGATCTTCATGGGCTAGCATTGGGCATTTGCAAAGGGGTGGATCTATCGAGGAAGATTACTTCATGCTACTAAGGTTTTTTTAATTAAAAAGTTAACCCTTAGACAAGCTACAGAGTAGCACAATATGTCGATTCGTTAGAGTGATCTTGGTTTACTATTCACTATGGTTAGACATTACACGTCCATGTTAGCCGATCGTCGTGGGCTAGCATTGAGTATTTGCAAAGGGGTGGATCTATCAAGGAATGTTACTGCATGGTACTAAGATTTTTTTAATTAGAAAGTTATCTATTAGCCAAGCTACAGAGTAGCAGAATATGTCGATTTGTTACGCTCATCACGGTTTACTATTCACTATGGTTAGACATTACGCGTCCGTGTTAGCCGATCGTCGTGGGCTAGCATTGAGTATTTGCAAAGGGGTGGATCTATCAAGGAATGTTACTGCATGGTACTAAGATTTTTTTAATTAAAAAGTTAACCCTTAGACTAGCTACAGAGTAGCACAATATGTCGATTCGTTAGGGTGATCTTGGTTTACTATTCACTATGGTTAGACATTACACGTCCATGTTAGCCGATCTTCATGGGCTAGCATTGCGCATTTGCAAAGGGGTGGATCTATCGAGGAATGTTACTGCATGCTACTAAGATTTTTTTAATTAAAAAGTTAACCCTTAGACAAGCTACAGAGTAGCAGAATATGTCGATTTGTTACGCTGATCACGGTTTACTATTCATTATGGTTAGACATTACACGTCCGTGTTAGCCGATCTTCATGGGCTAGCATTGGGCATTTGCAAAGGGGTGGATCTATCGAGGAAGATTACTGCATGCTACTAAGGTTTTTTTAATTAAAAAGTTAACCCTTAGACTAGCTACAGAGTAGCACAATATGTCGATTCGTTAGGGTGATCTTGGTTTACTATTCACTATGGTTAGACATTACACGTCCATGTTAGCCGATCTTCATGGGCTAGCATTGCGCATTTGCAAAGGGGTGGATCTATCGAGGAATGTTACTGCATGCTACTAAGATTTTTTTAATTAAAAAGTTAACCCTTAGACAAGCTACAGAGTAGCAGAATATGTCGATTTGTTACGCTGATCACGGTTTACTATTCATTATGGTTAGACATTACACGTCCGTGTTAGCCGATCGTCGTGGGCTAGCATTGAGTATTTGCAAAGGGGTGGATCTATCAAGGAATGTTACTGCATGGTACTAAGATTTTTTTAATTAAAAAGTTAACCCTTAGACTAGCTACAGAGTAGCACAATATGTCGATTCGTTAGGGTGATCTTGGTTTACTATTCACTATGGTTAGACATTACACGTCCATGTTAGCCGATCTTCATGGGCTAGCATTGCGCATTTGCAAAGGGGTGGATCTATCGAGGAATGTTACTGCATGCTACTAAGATTTTTTTAATTAAAAAGTTAACCCTTAGACAAGCTACAGAGTAGCAGAATATGTCGATTTGTTACGCTGATCACGGTTTACTATTCATTATGGTTAGACATTACACGTCCGTGTTAGCCGATCTTCATGGGCTAGCATTGGGCATTTGCAAAGGGGTGGATCTATCGAGGAAGATTACTGCATGCTACTAAGGTTTTTTTAATTAAAAAGTTAACCCTTAGACTAGCTACAGAGTAGCACAATATGTCGATTCGTTAGGGTGATCTTGGTTTACTATTCACTATGGTTAGACATTACACGTCCATGTTAGCCGATCTTCATGGGCTAGCATTGCGCATTTGCAAAGGGGTGGATCTATCGAGGAATGTTACTGCATGCTACTAAGATTTTTTTAATTAAAAAGTTAACCCTTAGACAAGCTACAGAGTAGCAGAATATGTCGATTTGTTACGCTGATCACGGTTTACTATTCATTATGGTTAGACATATTACACGTCCGTGTTAGCCGATCGTCGTGGGCTAGCATTGAGTATTTGCAAAGGGGTGGATCTATCAAGGAATGTTACTGCATGGTACTAAGATTTTTTTAATTAAAAAGTTATCCCTTAGCCAAGCTGCAGAGTAGCAGAATATGTCGATTTCTTACGCTGATCACGGTTTACTATTCACTATGGTTAGACATTACACGTCCGTGTTAGCCGATCGTCGTGGGCTAGCATTGAGTATTTGCAAAGGGGTGGATCTATCAAGGAATGTTACTGCATGGTACTAAGATTTTTTTAATTAAAAAGTTAACCCTTAGACTAGCTACAGAGTAGCACAATATGTCGATTCGTTAGGGTGATCTTGGTTTACTATTCACTATGGTTAGACATTACACCTCCATGTTAGCCGATCGTCGTGGGCTAGCATTGAGTATTTGCAAAGGGGTGGATCTATCAAGGAATGTTACTGCATGGTACTAAGATTTTTTTAATTAAAAAGTTAACCCTTAGACTAGCTACAGAGTAGCACAATATGTCGATTCGTTAGGGTGATCTGGTTTACTATTCACTATGGTTAGACATTACACGTCCGTGTTAGCCGATCGTCGTGGGCTAGCATTGAGTATTTGCAAAGGGGTGGATCTATCGAGGAATGTTACGCATGCTACTAAGATTTTTTTAATTAAAAAGTTAACCCTTAGACAAGCTACAGAGTAGCAGAATATGTCGATTTGTTACGCTGATAACGGTTTACTATTCATTATGGTTAGACATTACACGTCCGTGTTAGCCGATCTTCATGGGCTAGCATTGGGCATTTGCAAAGGGGTGGATCTATCGAGGAAGATTACTTCATGCTACTAAGGTTTTTTAATTAAAAAGTTAACCCTTAGACAAGCTACAGAGTAGCACAATATGTCGATTCGTTAGAGTGATCTTGGTTTACTATTCACTATGGTTAGACATTACACGTCCATGTTAGCCGATCGTCGTGGGCTAGCATTGAGTATTTGCAAAGGGGTGGATCTATCAAGGAATGTTACTGCATGGTACTAAGATTTTTTTAATTAAAAAGTTAACCCTTAGACTAGCTACAGAGTAGCACAATATGTCGATTCGTTAGGGTGATCTTGGTTTACTATTCACTATGGTTAGACATTACACCTCCATGTTAGCCGATCGTCGTGGGCTAGCATTGAGTATTTGCAAAGGGGTGGATCTATCAAGGAATGTTACTGCATGGTACTAAGATTTTTTTAATTAAAAAGTTAACCCTTAGACTAGCTACAGAGTAGCACAATATGTCGATTCGTTAGGGTGATCTTGGTTTACTATTCACTATGGTTAGACATTACACGTCCGTGTTAGCCGATCGTCGTGGGCTAGCATTGAGTATTTGCAAAGGGGTGGATCTATCGAGGAATGTTACGCATGCTACTAAGATTTTTTTAATTAAAAAGTTAACCCTTAGACAAGCTACAGAGTAGCAGAATATGTCGATTTGTTACGCTGATAACGGTTTACTATTCATTATGGTTAGACATTACACGTCCGTGTTAGCCGATCTTCATGGGCTAGCATTGGGCATTTGCAAAGGGGTGGATCTATCGAGGAAGATTACTTCATGCTACTAAGGTTTTTTTAATTAAAAAGTTAACCCTTAGACAAGCTACAGAGTAGCACAATATGTCGATTCGTTAGAGTGATCTTGGTTTACTATTCACTATGGTTAGACATTACACGTCCATGTTAGCCGATCGTCGTGGGCTAGCATTGAGTATTTGCAAAGGGGTGGATCTATCAAGGAATGTTACTGCATGGTACTAAGATTTTTTTAATTAGAAAGTTATCTATTAGCCAAGCTACAGAGTAGCAGAATATGTCGATTTGTTACGCTCATCACGGTTTACTATTCACTATGGTTAGACATTACGCGTCCGTGTTAGCCGATCGTCGTGGGCTAGCATTGAGTATTTGCAAAGGGGTGGATCTATCAAGGAATGTTACTGCATGGTACTAAGATTTTTTTAATTAAAAAGTTAACCCTTAGACTAGCTACAGAGTAGCACAATATGTCGATTCGTTAGGGTGATCTTGGTTTACTATTCACTATGGTTAGACATTACACGTCCATGTTAGCCGATCTTCATGGGCTAGCATTGCGCATTTGCAAAGGGGTGGATCTATCGAGGAATGTTACTGCATGCTACTAAGATTTTTTTAATTAAAAAGTTAACCCTTAGACAAGCTACAGAGTAGCAGAATATGTCGATTTGTTACGCTGATCACGGTTTACTATTCATTATGGTTAGACATTACACGTCCGTGTTAGCCGATCTTCATGGGCTAGCATTGGGCATTTGCAAAGGG
Organism: Mesoplodon mirus; assembly: GCF_964341445.2. Taxonomy (NCBI): domain Eukaryota; kingdom Metazoa; phylum Chordata; class Mammalia; order Artiodactyla; family Ziphiidae; genus Mesoplodon; species Mesoplodon mirus. The sequence goes on along the minus strand of NW_028294178.1, from coordinate 5,997 downwards.
GTGGATCTATCGAGGAAGATTACTGCATGCTACTAAGGTTTTTTTAATTAAAAAGTTAACCCTTAGACTAGCTACAGAGTAGCACAATATGTCGATTCGTTAGGGTGATCTTGGTTTACTATTCACTATGGTTAGACATTACACGTCCATGTTAGCCGATCTTCATGGGCTAGCATTGCGCATTTGCAAAGGGGTGGATCTATCGAGGAATGTTACTGCATGCTACTAAGATTTTTTTAATTAAAAAGTTAACCCTTAGACAAGCTACAGAGTAGCAGAATATGTCGATTTGTTACGCTGATCACGGTTTACTATTCATTATGGTTAGACATTACACGTCCGTGTTAGCCGATCTTCATGGGCTAGCATTGGGCATTTGCAAAGGGGTGGATCTATCGAGGAAGGTTACTGCATGCTACTAAGGTTTTTTTAATTAAAAAGTTAACCCTTAGACAAGCTACAGAGTAGCACAATATGTCGATTTGTTACGCTGATCACGGTTTACTATTCACTATGGTTAGACATTACACGTCCATGTTAGCCGATCTTCATGGGCTAGCATTGCGCATTTGCAAAGGGGTTATCTATCGAGGAAGATTACTGCATGCTACTAAGATTTTTTTAATTAAAAAGTTATCCCTTAGCCAAGCTGCAGAGTAGCAGAATATGTCGATTTCTTACGCTGATCACGGTTTACTATTCACTATGGTTAGACATTACACGTCCGTGTTAGCCGATCGTCGTGGGCTAGCATTGAGTATTTGCAAAGGGGTGGATCTATCAAGGAATGTTACTGCATGGTACTAAGATTTTTTTAATTAAAAAGTTAACCCTTAGACAAGCTACAGAGTAGCACAATATGTCGATTCGTTAGGGTGATCTTGGTTTACTATTCACTATGGTTAGACATTACACGTCCGTGTTAGCCGATCGTCGTGGGCTAGCATTGAGTATTTGCAAAGGGGTGGATCTATCAAGGAATGTTACTGCATGGTACTAAGATTTTTTAATTAGAAAGTTATCAATTAGCCAAGCTACAGAGTAGCAGAATATGTCGATTTGTTACGCTCATCACGGTTTACTATTCACTATGGTTAGACATTACGCGTCCTTGTTAGCCGATCGTCGTGGGCTAGCATTGAGTATTTGCAAAGGGGTGGATCTATCAAGGAATGTTACTGCATGGTACTAAGATTTTTTTAATTAAAAAGTTAACCCTTAGACTAGCTACAGAGTAGCACAATATGTCGATTTGTTAGGGTGATCTTGGTTTACTATTCACTATGGTTAGACATTACACGTCCATGTTAGCCGATCTTCATGGGCTAGCATTGCGCATTTGCAAAGGGGTGGATCTATCGAGGAATGTTACTGCATGCTACTAAGATTTTTTTAATTAAAAAGTTAACCCTTAGACAAGCTACAGAGTAGCAGAATATGTCGATTTGTTACGCTGATCACGGTTTACTATTCATTATGGTTAGACATTACACGTCCGTGTTAGCCGATCTTCATGGGCTAGCATTGGGCATTTGCAAAGGGGTGGATCTATCGAGGAAGATTACTGCATGCTACTAAGGTTTTTTAATTAAAAAGTTAACCCTTAGACAAGCTACAGAGTAGCACAATATGTCGATTTGTTACGCTGATCACGGTTTACTATTCACTATGGTTAGACATTACACGTCCATGTTAGCCGATCTTCATGGGCTAGCATTGCGCATTTGCAAAGGGGTTATCTATCGAGGAAGATTACTGCATGCTACTAAGATTTTTTTAATTAAAAAGTTATCCCTTAGCCAAGCTGCAGAGTAGCAGAATATGTCGATTTCTTACGCTGATCACGGTTTACTATTCATTATGGTTAGACATTACACGTCCGTGTTAGCCGATCATCATGGGCTAGCATTGAGTATTTGCAAAGGGGTGGATCTATCAAGGAATGTTACTGCATGGTACTAAGATTTTTTTAATTAAAAAGTTAACCCTTAGACAAGCTACAGAGTAGCAGAATATGTCGATTTGTTACGCTGATCACGGTTTACTATTCACTATGGTTAGACATTACGCGTCCGTGTTAGCCGATCGTCGTGGGCTAGCATTGAGTATTTGCAAAGGGGTGGATCTATCAAGGAATGTTACTGCATGGTACTAAGATTTTTTTAATTAAAAAGTTAACCCTTAGACTAGCTACAGAGTAGCACAATATGTCGATTCGTTAGAGTGATCTTGGTTTACTATTCACTATGGTTAGACATTACACGTCCATGTTAGCCGATCGTCGTGGGCTAGCATTGAGTATTTGCAAAGGGGTGGATCTATCAAGGAATGTTACTGCATGGTACTAAGATTTTTTTAATTAGAAAGTTATCTATTAGCCAAGCTACAGAGTAGCAGAATATGTCGATTTGTTACGCTCATCACGGTTTACTATTCACTATGGTTAGACATTACGCGTCCGTGTTAGCCGATCGTCGTGGGCTAGCATTGAGTATTTGCAAAGGGGTGGATCTATCAAGGAATGTTACTGCATGGTACTAAGATTTTTTTAATTAAAAAGTTAACCCTTAGACTAGCTACAGAGTAGCACAATATGTCGATTCGTTAGGGTGATCTTGGTTTACTATTCACTATGGTTAGACATTACACGTCCATGTTAGCCGATCTTCATGGGCTAGCATTGCGCATTTGCAAAGGGGTGGATCTATCGAGGAATGTTACTGCATGCTACTAAGATTTTTTTAATTAAAAAGTTAACCCTTAGACAAGCTACAGAGTAGCAGAATATGTCGATTTGTTACGCTGATCACGGTTTACTATTCATTATGGTTAGACATTACACGTCCGTGTTAGCCGATCTTCATGGGCTAGCATTGGGCATTTGCAAAGGGGTGGATCTATCGAGGAAGATTACTGCATGCTACTAAGGTTTTTTTAATTAAAAAGTTAACCCTTAGACTAGCTACAGAGTAGCACAATATGTCGATTTGTTACGCTGATCACGGTTTACTATTCACTATGGTTAGACATTACACGTCCATGTTAGCCGATCTTCATGGGCTAGCATTGCGCATTTGCAAAGGGGTTATCTATCGAGGAAGATTACTGCATGCTACTAAGATTTTTTTAATTAAAAAGTTATCCCTTAGCCAAGCTGCAGAGTAGCAGAATATGTCGATTTCTTACGCTGATCACGGTTTACTATTCACTATGGTTAGACATTACACGTCCGTGTTAGCCGATCGTCGTGGGCTAGCATTGAGTATTTGCAAAGGGGTGGATCTATCAAGGAATGTTACTGCATGGTACTAAGATTTTTTTAATTAAAAAGTTAACCCTTAGACAAGCTACAGAGTAGCACAATATGTCGATTCGTTAGGGTGATCTTGGTTTACTATTCACTATGGTTAGACATTACACGTCCGTGTTAGCCGATCGTCGTGGGCTAGCATTGAGTATTTGCAAAGGGGTGGATCTATCAAGGAATGTTACTGCATGGTACTAAGATTTTTTAATTAGAAAGTTATCAATTTGCCAAGCTACAGAGTAGCATAATATATCGATTTGTTACGCTCATCACGGTTTACTATTCACTATGGTTAGACATTACGCGTCCTTGTTAGCCGATCGTCGTGGGCTAGCATTGAGTATTTGCAAAGGGGTGGATCTATCAAGGAATGTTACTGCATGGTACTAAGATTTTTTTAATTAAAAAGTTAACCCTTAGACTAGCTACAGAGTAGCACAATATGTCGATTTGTTAGGGTGATCTTGGTTTACTATTCACTATGGTTAGACATTACACGTCCATGTTAGCCGATCTTCATGGGCTAGCATTGCGCATTTGCAAAGGGGTGGATCTATCGAGGAATGTTACTGCATGCTACTAAGATTTTTTTAATTAAAAAGTTAACCCTTAGACAAGCTACAGAGTAGCAGAATATGTCGATTTGTTACGCTGATCACGGTTTACTATTCATTATGGTTAGACATTACACGTCCGTGTTAGCCGATCTTCATGGGCTAGCATTGGGCATTTGCAAAGGGGTGGATCTATCGAGGAAGATTACTGCATGCTACTAAGGTTTTTTTAATTAAAAAGTTAACCCTTAGACAAGCTACAGAGTAGCACAATATGTCGATTTGTTACGCTGATCACGGTTTACTATTCACTATGGTTAGACATTACACGTCCATGTTAGCCGATCTTCATGGGCTAGCATTGCGCATTTGCAAAGGGGTTATCTATCGAGGAAGATTACTGCATGCTACTAAGATTTTTTAATTAAAAAGTTATCCCTTAGCCAAGCTGCAGAGTAGCAGAATATGTCGATTTCTTACGCTGATCACGGTTTACTATTCACTATGGTTAGACATTACACGTCCGTGTTAGCCGATCGTCGTGGGCTAGCATTGAGTATTTGCAAAGGGGTGGATCTATCGAGGAATGTTACGCATGCTACTAAGATTTTTTTAATTAAAAAGTTAACCCTTAGACAAGCTACAGAGTAGCAGAATATGTCGATTTGTTACGCTAATAACGGTTTACTATTCATTATGGTTAGACATTACACGTCCGTGTTAGCCGATCATCATGGGCTAGCATTGAGTATTTGCAAAGGGGTGGATCTATCAAGGAATGTTACTGCATGGTACTAAGATTTTTTTAATTAAAAAGTTAACCCTTAGACAAGCTACAGAGTAGCAGAATATGTCGATTTGTTACGCTGATCACGGTTTACTATTCACTATGGTTAGACATTACGCGTCCGTGTTAGCCGATCGTCGTGGGCTAGCATTGAGTATTTGCAAAGGGGTGGATCTATCAAGGAATGTTACTGCATGGTACTAAGATTTTTTTAATTAAAAAGTTAACCCTTAGACTAGCTACAGAGTAGCACAATATGTCGATTCGTTAGAGTGATCTTGGTTTACTATTCACTATGGTTAGACATTACACGTCCATGTTAGCCGATCGTCGTGGGCTAGCATTGAGTATTTGCAAAGGGGTGGATCTATCAAGGAATGTTACTGCATGGTACTAAGATTTTTTTTAATTAGAAAGTTATCTATTAGCCAAGCTACAGAGTAGCAGAATATGTCGATTTGTTACGCTCATCACGGTTTACTATTCACTATGGTTAGACATTACGCGTCCGTGTTAGCCGATCGTCGTGGGCTAGCATTGAGTATTTGCAAAGGGGTGGATCTATCAAGGAATGTTACTGCATGGTACTAAGATTTTTTTAATTAAAAAGTTAACCCTTAGACTAGCTACAGAGTAGCACAATATGTCGATTCGTTAGGGTGATCTTGGTTTACTATTCACTATGGTTAGACATTACACGTCCATGTTAGCCGATCTTCATGGGCTAGCATTGCGCATTTGCAAAGGGGTGGATCTATCGAGGAATGTTACTGCATGCTACTAAGATTTTTTTAATTAAAAAGTTAACCCTTAGACAAGCTACAGAGTAGCAGAATATGTCGATTTGTTACGCTGATCACGGTTTACTATTCATTATGGTTAGACATTACACGTCCGTGTTAGCCGATCTTCATGGGCTAGCATTGGGCATTTGCAAAGGGGTGGATCTATCGAGGAAGATTACTGCATGCTACTAAGGTTTTTTAATTAAAAAGTTAACCCTTAGACTAGCTACAGAGTAGCACAATATGTCGATTCGTTAGGGTGATCTTGGTTTACTATTCACTATGGTTAGACATTACACGTCCATGTTAGCCGATCTTCATGGGCTAGCATTGCGCATTTGCAAAGGGGTGGATCTATCGAGGAATGTTACTGCATGCTACTAAGATTTTTTTAATTAAAAAGTTAACCCTTAGACAAGCTACAGAGTAGCAGAATATGTCGATTTGTTACGCTGATCACGGTTTACTATTCATTATGGTTAGACATTACACGTCCGTGTTAGCCGATCTTCATGGGCTAGCATTGGGCATTTGCAAAGGGGTGGATCTATCGAGGAAGATTAC